>NC_057730.1:2911709-2921479 GCF_004010195.1 Chiloscyllium plagiosum
ACCTACCAGCCTTCCCTTTCACCCTGACAGGAATATACTTTCTCTGGATTCTTGTTATCTCATTTCTGAAGGCTTCCCATTTTCCAGCCGTCCCTTTACCTGTGAACATCTGCCTCCAATCAGCTTTTGAAAGTTCTTGCCTAATACCGTCAAAATTGGCCTTTCTCCAATTTAGAACTTCAACTTTTAGATCTGGTCTATCCTTTTCCATCACCATTTTAAAACGAATAGAATTATGGTCGCTAGCCCCAAAGTGCTCCCCCACTGATACCATGGATACGATTTTGAAGGGAATAAGAAGTTTTTTCTCTAGTCTGAAGGCGAACATTTACCTATCAATGAAAATATCTGGGAAGAGCAGTGAAGTCCTACATTACAGTAAAGGCACAATGAAGATAAATTGCTCCTG
Source organism: Chiloscyllium plagiosum (assembly GCF_004010195.1). Lineage (NCBI taxonomy): Eukaryota > Metazoa > Chordata > Chondrichthyes > Orectolobiformes > Hemiscylliidae > Chiloscyllium > Chiloscyllium plagiosum. Next base: position 2,912,119 of record NC_057730.1, read on the forward strand.
CAGTTTTTGGCACATTGCAATTTTTGGGAGCTGCTTGTGTACTAATTGTTGTCATAATTCCTACATTATCACTGTGATTACACTTCATACATACTTCAATCGTTGTGAAATATTTGCTACATTATAATGTTGTGAAAGTCATAATATAAATCAATGATTTTTAAAGAAGGTTTCAAATACGTAGTTCCAAATGAGTTTCAGTAACAACAACATGATACATTTATAGAGCGCCTTTCAGAGGAACGTGGGGCATCTGTAGCTGAAAGCCTGCAGTGGTCGAGAGACTAAAATTGGGCTGTCAAATAAAGGAGAATCTATGACAGGGAAACAAAGTTGTGGTTTATCTTTGCACTCCAGAATAGTCCAGGGACAATATGCAGTTTTAACGGATGAGAGCAGATTCCAATAACCTCTTGTGTAGTTCAGCTGATTGTAATGGTAGATGGCAAGACGGGTTGTCTTTACAAGTCTGCATCTTTTGGTCGTAACAGAGCGGAGGTGTAGGTCATACTGACTGCCAGAGTGGTTATCAACCATATACTGAAAATATTTCATAAATGCAAGGTTATTTTCAACACAGTAATTAAACCGTGGGATGTATCATAAGGGGGTTTGACTACAAGTCAAAATAGATTATTCTAATCCTTATTTTTGAATTCCTCCGCAGACAGACAAATGATCCAGTGCCCATTTATCATTGGCACTTTTTCACAGGCAAGATGGGCTCACAAGTCAGTGAATCGATTTTGTCACAAATTCAGTCTTGTATTTTCTTTTCCATTGCCTCATTCCCTTCTTATCTCTGTAAATCTGTGACAGCTTTCCAATCATCAGAGATCGGTGCACTCCCCGGCTCTTGTTTCTACAGTATCCCAGTTTTAACTATGCTTCAGAATTGTCTTCTGAAACTACTTTGCCTCATGTTCCTCTTTTAAATCACCCCTTAAAGGCCGTGCTTTGGCCAAGTAGTCTTAGTCATCAGTCTTAATATCTTCTGGTATGGGTATTTGGTAATGGTCCTATGAACCACCTTGCAATATAGAGGCACTATATAAATGCAAGTTGTTGTTTCAGACATCATTTGGGATAATGTCGACACAGAAATTTAAAAATAAATCATTGATTTATATTGTGTTTTTCACATTACAATGTACCAAAATATTTCATAACCATTGACATACATTTGAAATGTAATTCCTTATGAAGTGTTTCAGCAATGTTTGTTACATTAAAGGTGCTACATTAATGTAAGTTATTGTTATAATATACATAGTTTCTTTCTTGTTGAATACTCATTGTGTATGCACATTTCACACTAAACATTTTCTAACATCCTCAGTTTATTCATGTGTATTTGTTAGAATCACCCCCATACTAGCCAATTGGTTTAGCACCACAGCAACCTCAACGTTATTATCATTATTATCCATATCATAGTGAGAATAACAGATACCACGACCTTGCGGAAAACCATTAGTCACTTCCGCAGACAGACAAATGATCCAGTGCCCATTTATTATTGGCACTTTTTCACAGGCAAGATGGGCTGACAAGTCAGTGAATCGATTTTGTCACAAATTCAGTCTTGTATTTTCTTTTCCACCCAAGATTGGAAATTTGCAGAAAATAACTCTCGAAAGACAGATGGGAGAAAATTATTGGACAGCCAGAGAAGTCTTTTTTAAACAATAAAAGAAAACTGATTGTGTTGTTACAATATCTTGGGCACAATTTAAGAACTAAGATATAGGTTTAGGAAGAGGTCATTCAGCCCTCAAACCTGCCCTGACATTCTATAAGACAGATCTATTGATCTGTCCCAGGTCTTAACTCCTGTTAAGTTCTAGCTTCTCAGAACTGGCAGAAAGTGAGGGCTGCAGATGCTGGACATCAGAGTCAAAAAGTGTGGTGCTTGAAAAGCAAAGCCGGTCAGGCAACTTCCAAGGAACAGGAGAGTCGATGTTTCGGGCATAAGCTCCTCATCAGGAATGTGATGAAGAAGTTATGCTTGAAACGTTGACTCTCCTGCTACTTGGAGGCTGCCTGACCAGCTGTGCTTTTCTAGCACCACACTTTTTGACTTAGTTCCTCGGAGCCCTCAACTCCCCGATATATCAAAAATCTATCTCCCTCCTTTTCAAATACTTTCAGTGATATAGCTTCCACAACTCTCTGGAGTAGAATATTCCAGATATTTTGATTTGACTTGATTTATTATTGTCACTTGTACCTAGGCACAGTGAACGTTTTGTTTTGTGTGCAGCACAGGCAGATCTTACTGTACAGGGTGATAGAACACAGCGATGAATGCAATGTCACTGCTGCAGAGAAGGTGCACAAAGAGTGAGATCAACATTGAGGGGTCCATTCAGAAGTCTGATAAAAGCGGGGAAGAAACTGTTCTTGAACCTGTTGGTAGGTGTGTTTAAGCTTTTGTATCTTCTGTCCAATGGAAGAGATTGGAAGAGATTATAACCAGGGAGGGCAGTGGTTTTTGATTATGTTGATGCCTTCCTGAGATAGCAAGAACTATAGATGGAGTCAATGGATGGAAGATTGGTTTGTGTGAGATATTCACCATTCTCTGAGAGAAAGAATTCCTTTGTATCTCAGTTCAAGATTCCTCTACCATTTTAACATCTACTTTAGCAAGCACCATCAGAATCTTGTCTGCCTCAGTAAGATCATCTCCTCATTGTTCTAAATTCCAGCAATAAAGGCCTAGCTTGTCTAACCTTTCTTGATAAGTGAACCTCTTCAATCCAGGAATCAACCTCGTAAATGACCTTTTAACTGCCTCCAATATCAGCGTATACTTTTTTAAAATATGGGAACTAAAACTGTTGTAGGCGTGGTCTCACCGACTCTGAAGATTTTGCTATTTTTAACCTCCAACTCGCTCACAGTAAAGACTCAAATTCCATTGGCCTTTTTAATTCCATGCTGCCCCATATGCTGTTCATGTGTCATACACAGAACACCCAGATCCCACTGCGCTGCACTGTTTCGAAATCTCTCTCCATTTAAATAATAGTCTGCCTTTCCATTCTTCATACCAGTGTGCATGACCTCACACTTCCTTGCATTAAAATTTATCTGCCAAGTTTTTTGCCCGCCTACTCAATCTATTTGTATCCCCCATTATGTCCTAATCACAACATACCCTCCCACCTAATTTTTGAATCCTCAGCAAATTTGGATATATTACCTCTGAGTCATTAATATAAATAGTAAATTTTAAAAATCCCAGCCTATGTGTTCACAAATCCTCACTCCATGCAAAGATATTACCCCCAGTTCTGTGAGCTCCTATCTTGCACAGTAACCTTTTATGTGACACCTTATCAACTGGGTTCTGAAAATTTACCAGCTCCCCTTATCAACTCTGCTTGTTATATCTTCAAGCGAAAAGTGTATCATGTGACCACATTCTGGCGCCATATTGGATTACAGAATAAATTGCTGAATAAATTATGCAAATCGCAAAATACTGAATAAATTAATGTTAAATTGATCTAACTAAAACTGAAACAGCTTCAAGTGTTCACCTTTCCCTCTCTGTAACCTTCACTCTTTCTGCTCCTCTAGTTGCCACCATCCGACATCATCCCTGGGGTCCTGGCAGTGTGCTCCTTTCCTGCCACCATCGACACCATCGTTGTACGACAATCTTCAGTGAAGTTTGTTCCCATTCTGCTGCCTCATCCCCCTTGGCATATACCTGCATTTGGGTAACATCAAATTTCAAGTCCATCACTGACAGATATAAATGAACTCAACATATGAATTAAGAGCAGGAATAGGCCATTCAGCCCCTCAAGCCTGCTCCAGCATTCAATGAGATTCAAAAAGGCTTATTTTCAGTGTAAAAGACTTCTCTACTGACCTGACCTATCTTGGAAATTGCACATACTTTGGCCACAATGACGCAACAATTCATGTAATGTGCCTTCAGTATAGTAAAACATCCCACAATAGTTGCAAGAGTGTTGTCAAACAAAGTTTGACACCATGCCAAATATGACAATATTGAAACAAACTTGGCTGAAGCTTTTAAAGAATACCTCAGAGAGATGGAGCAGTTTATGAAATGACTTTGAGGACACAGAGTGCAGGCTGTTCAAATCAGAGACGGCGATGGTTCAGCAATTAAAACGGGTGTCCGAGAGGTTTAAATTGGAGCAGCACTGAGATCACGGTGTGTCACAAGGTTGGAAAACCCAACACATATTGTTATATGGAAAGGGATAATAGAACAACTTTATTATCCGCAGTTCATTAGACAGTGGAAAAGAATTTTTCAAACATGAGGGTCAGGGTAGGGATGCAGAGAATGCCAAACAGCTGCTGACTTGTCACCACACCAATGTTTCTCGAACCTAGTTCTTATTTTCCACTGACTTGGTAAACATTGTTAAAGATTTTCAACACAAGTAAAATGGGCACCAAATTAGGAAGTGAGACTTTAAACTATTATTCTGTCAATTTCAGTAAAAAGAAAAGTGGTGAAAAGTCAGCTGCTAATTCAACAGACGTCTATTTTATACAGCTGACATTAATATCATCCTCATGGTGAAACTAACAAAAAAACCATCATTGTCTCTGATTGCACTAGTGCCTTATGCTTAAAATTGACAAACTAAAATATCTATCTCTCTATTCTTACACCTGAAATAAATTAAATAAGTTAATGAATACGCTAGGTTTAAAGCATTAAGATCCAATGTAATCAGCATCATATCTGAAGCAGTTAAACAATGCAATTTCAGCATGTACAATGATAGTTCTCCACTGGCCTGAGAACATCACACAATGATCCAAAATTGAACAAAAGCTGAATAAGAACCAAAATAATTCAAGATTTTTTTAATCAAAATATCCAGTAAATTGCTCAGTGTGACCAATTTTCTAAGAATCACTACTAAAATACTAAATTAACATACAACAGAAGTGACATTCAGACTTGCTCGCATCAGTTAGGAACATAGATTTATTAAATCATTGAGTTTAACGGCAGGAGTGGGCCATTTTGCCCTTTTAACCTGCTCCATCATTCGCCAAGATCTGGTCAACCTGGCTGTGGTCTCTGCTCCACTTTCCTGTTGACATCCCATAACCATGAGTCATTTTGTTGATCAAAATCTATCCACCTCAGTCCTGAGTGAATTTAAAGACCCAGCCTCCACTTTCTTCAGGGTAAGAGAATTTCATACTTTAGTGAAACAAAAACAAGCATCTCTACCTTACTCTTAAACTATGTCCTCTGGTTCTAGTTTCCCAAAAAATGGGATGTTTCCCTAAGAGGAGCACCTTCTAGGCATTCAGCTTATCCAGTCCCCTCAAAATCCTGTTCACATCAAGAATATCACCTCTCTGTAATGTGTTGGACCACATTGAACATGAGTTCCCTGATTGGGGCTGTTAATCTGGTCCAATCAGGGAGCCCTGGCTTACAAATATAAACAGCATGTCAGGGGTTCTGTTCACTCTAGGAGCCAGCTCTGAGTTAGCTAGGGCAGTGTCATATATCATGCACGTGTAAATAAAGGGTAACTTGGTGATGGGATACCAGCCGTCATGCAGTTATTTCACTTTCATTCTTCTAAACTCCAATGGATACAGGGTCTAACCTGTTCACCCTCCCTTCATAGGATAAGCCACCCATCCTAGGAATGAGTTGAGTGAACTTGGCTGAGTGACTTCCAAAGCAATTATATGTTCTTTTTAAATAACAAGACAAAAACTGTACACAGTGCTCCAGATGTGAACAAACCAACACCTTGTACAAATGTAGTAAACTGTCATTTACCCATTTTGTTGAAAAGGGCATGATTGTACCTTGAAGGAAGTCTAGTTGCGTAATGCCATTAGAAAAATGAAATCCTTAATAAACTTACAAACATGAAAGAACAGGGTCGTGTGGAATCATCCCCATTTATGGCACTCTTTATTCACTTTGACATGGGGCCAGAAATTGCTTGATAATGGATGGATGGTGTTAAGTAGTGAATAGTGGAAAATAGTCTTTCATGCTCACTGTTGACAATTGCACAGCAAACCGTTGGAAAGTCAATCCGGTAAGTGGCATAGCCATGTCAGTCATAGAGTCATAGAGCTGTACAGCATGGAAACGGGTCCTTCGGTCCAAGTGGTCCATGCTGACCAGATATCCCAACCCAATCTAGTATCATTTGCCAGCACTTGGCCCTTATCTCTGTCAACCCTTCCTATTCATATATCCATCCAGATGCCTTTTAAATGTTGTAATTGTACCAGCCTCCACCACTTTCTCTAGAAGTTCATTCCATACACGCACCACCCTCTGCATGAAAACGTTGCCTCTTAAGACCCTTTTATATCTTTCCCCTCTCACCTTAAACCTATGCCCTCTAGTTCTGGACTCCCCCAACCCAGGGGAAAAGACCTTGTCTATTTACCCTATCCATGCCCCTCATGATTTAATAAACCTCTATAAGGTCACCCCTTCAGCCACTGATGCTCCAGGGAAAACAGCCCCAGTGTTTTCAGCATCTCCCTCTAGCTCAAACCCTACAACTTTGGTAACATCCTTCTAAATCTTTTCTGAACACTTTTAAGTTTCACAACATCCTTCCGATAGGAGGGAGACCAGAAGTGCACACAATATTCCAAAAGTGGCCAAACCAATTTCCCGTACAACTGCATATACAGAAGGAGTGGAAGAGTTGATTACTGAAAGAAAAATATGAAGCCAGTCAACAGCCAAATCAATAGACAAGGATGGCATTGCAATCTTGTCGTATTATACACTGAATGGGTGAATGGCAGTGTCACTCCAACTTCATGATGATGAACATGGAAACATCTGGTAACTATGAAACAGAGAAACAGGAATCTCTAAATGACCAAAGCACATCTAGCTGAATAATAATAAGCTAATATGAGATTTGAACACATAGACAGCCCAAAGATTATGAAGCAATGATTCATTATTCCACTAGCATCAGATCATTACAAACATGAAGGGAAATTCAGCAGACACAGCATATGAACAAATTACCCCTATGGTTTATACCTGGTGCCTTTGTCTGTGTGATCATTCTCCCCATGAAGCCTCATCCCACCAAAGACACCCTTTCCTCCAGACAGGGTCCATTCGATTGTTGTGATTGGCCTGTTGGCTGCCCTAACACATCATTATCACCTACTGTTGGAGCTCCCAGCACAACTGCTGAAGTGGCCTTGTTTGGCAGCTTCTTCATCAGTGACTGCTGCATGAAGTTCCATTACTAACATCTTTGCTACAAGTTTACCATCCTGGCAACTACAGACAGCACACAGTGACAATGGCTACATAACCAGCAGCTTCAGTTACACCGTGATAGCTCAGGTCCACATTAGTGGCAGCATTGTCTTTTTGCATAACCAATCTGGGAAAATGGTAAGGATTGGTCTAACATCCAGCATTTGCTGGAGAGGACCTTCTGAGCATCTTATTTTTACTGGTATCTGCCAAGTGATCCAGACTCTATGGTGAATTAGCCCTTTTGGGGACTGGGTCAGTCAGGTCTGCAGAAGTCATGATGGCGCAGTGTTGATCATTCCACTTCTGTCTCTGCAGTTTTCTCAGGACAGAGTTGGCCTCCTCTAGACCCTGGATTCACAACATGCAGGACAGTCCAAGAGTCTTCATCACTAAGTGACTCCAGTCGAGCCATCTCACACATGCCAACTCTTCAAGTTCTGCAACATTGCTCAGAGAGCTGCTGGCCTCCGAGTCACACACCGATACAAGTGACCTCCCTGTGTGACCACTTTCTGAGGTTGTCCTCCAGCTATTGGTCTAACAACATCGGTGTGGCCACCTGTGTTCAGCTGTTTGACAACTCCACAGTGTTTATCATTCCCAATATCCTGTCTGTTATTCCAAACCCTGCTGTTCTGATTTTGGAGGAATATCCATGTGTTGATTTCAAAGTTCAGTCCTGTCAGGCTTGTAAACATCTCCTCTATTGGTCCCCTTGGATGCCATCTTGAACACCTGGCTTAGCCTTGTCAGATATCCATTCACTGACCTGGCTATCTCCATCAGAAGGTATGACAAATCTGAGGAGATGGTTCACAGGAAGGACTAGCTCCCATCCAAAGGAGAGCTAGTGTAGAAAAAAAGCCAGTTGATGAGTATGGGGATGCCATTATGAACATAAACCAACTCTGGAAGGCAATTGAGCCACTTTTGTTTACTCTCAGGAGATAAGTTACATGGATGGTCATGAAGTGTACAATTATTTTTAAATTCTCTTGTAGGATGTGTGTGATACTGACTGGCCAGCATTTAATGCCTATTCCTAATTGCTCTTGAGAAGGTGTCAGTGCTCTTGAAATGCTGCACTTCATCTGCTGTGTTGACCCAACAATGCTGTTAGGGAGGGAATTCCAGTTGAATCATAAGCAATGTTCATTATCCTGTGGATCTTAGTGGGTACTGTGGCTTCTAGCAGTGCCATAGACCTGCAAAGCTGCTGTAGGATCTTACATTTTCAGTTACATAACAGATCACTGTGTATTCGATACGAGAAATAGGCAAACATGCCAATACTCTGGTTATAGCTGAGACATTGGTCATGGGTGGGAATGGTCTGATGCAGATATCCTTGAGTATAACAGAATACTTTTGTTTCATTGCTACTGGAATCAAATGACCCGTAAAATCAATTGCAAGTTGCTCTAGAGGTCTCATGCTACCAGGGATCCCATGCTGAGCAGAAATTACTTCCTCGGTTTGGCCAAAAGAACACCTTTCACAATTGTGACCTTGTTCATCAATATCAGCAGCAATCCTGGGTCAGTAAAACTGCTCCCAGTTCAGGGCAATCACCTTTTCCATTGCCTGGTGCGCTGCTTAATCATGAACTGCTCCCAACACTTGACACTTGAAGCTGACGAGAAGGAAAAGTTGTTTCACATCTTTCTTCCTGTCCTGAACCAGCTGATAGAGAGTCTTATTCTCCTCCTTAACCCTCTTTGCTTTTGTTTGGACATCCCTCCCAAGGATATAAGGCCTTCTAATAATGGCGCAGTCTAATGATGCCTGCCTCAATCAGCCGTGGCTAAAATGAGGTACTCTTTCAAAATAGTTTGAGGAGAAAGTGAGGACTGCAGATGCTGGAGATCAGAGCTGAAAATGTGTTGCTGGAACAGCGCAGCAGGTCAGGCAGCATCCAGGGAACAGGAGAATCGACGTTTTGGGCATAAGCCCTTCTTCAGGAATGAGGAAAGTGAAAGGAAAGGCTGGTAGCTATAGGGAATGCTGGATGACTAGAGAAATTGAGGTTTTGGTTAAGAAAAAGAAGGAAGCGTATGTCAGGTATAGACAGGAGAG
>NC_057730.1:2922672-2928379 GCF_004010195.1 Chiloscyllium plagiosum
CTATCGCATTTCCGACGCTCCTCCCCCAAGTCCCTCCTCCCTACCTTTTATCTTAGCCTGATGGACAAACTTTCCTCATTCCTGAAGAAGGGCTTATGCCCGAAACGTCGATTCTCCTGTTCCCTGGATGCTGCCTGACCTGCTGCGCTTTTCAAAATAGTTTGCAAAGGTGAATATACTGAGAATGTACTGTTGCTAAATTTGCAGACAACGCAAAAATAGGTGGAAAGGCAAGTTGCAAAGGAGATACAAATAAGTTATATAGAATTACTAATAAGTTAGGTAAGTGGCTAAAAAATTGACAAATGAAATATAATGTACGAAAATGTGAAGTCAATTCAGGTTGGAAGCCAAACCCAAAGAACAGAGTATTTTTTTAAATGGAGAAAAACTGCAGAAAGCTGCAACACAGAGTCTTGTGGGTATTTGTGCATAAAACACAGAAAGTTAGCGCACAGGGGCAACAGGGAATCAGGAGTGGAGTTGAAATGTAAGAGTACGAAAGTCTTACTGCAACTGTATAAGGTGCTGGTGAGACCACACCTGGAACACTGTGAACAATTTTGATCCCATATTTAAGGACAGATATTTCATTACAGGCAGCTCAGAGAAGGTTCACTTGGATCATCTCTAGTATGGAGGGATTGTCTTCTAAGTAAAGGCTAAATAGGTTGTGACTCTACTCACTGCAGTTTAGAAGAATGAGAGGTAATCTCATTAATATGTATTGGATTCTTAAGGAGCTTGACAAGATAAACATTGAGAGGAAGTTTCCCCTCATGGAAGAGTCCAGGACTGGAGGACATACTCTCAGAATAAAGGGCAATTTAAGACCAAGTTGAGGAGGAATTTCTACTTGCCGCAGGTGTAGGGGCAGAGCCCTTGTGTATTTTAGGGCTAAGATAGATAGATTCTTGGTCAGTAGGGAAATCAAAGGTTATGGGGAAAGGGCAGGAACGTGAATGTGTGGAGTGTTGAATCATCCATAATCCTATTGAATGATAGAACAGGCTTGAGGTGCCAAATATCCTACTCCTGTTCCTATCCCTTATGGTCTTATCATGAAATCACACCTAGCTGTACTTCGCTGGAGCTAGCTTGAATCTCCTTGTAAGTGCATGAGTAGCACTTCACTGAATCTTAGTCCAAACACCCTTGGGAATTGAGAGCTCAGAATGCTGCCTTTGAGTTGGAGCATTGGCATGACGTCAACCAAAGTCCCCTCCAGCCAAACAGAGGTGAGTTCTCTCTTGTGGTCAGTATTCTGACTAAGGATACCAACATTTGCATTGGTCTTGCCTGAACTACACCCAGAGGATCTCTGTTTTTGAAAGTACTTGAGTGAAATGTTGTCTACAAACACTGCAATTTCTGCATTGATCTGAATACCTCGGAACTTGTGGAAAGTAGCCATGCTTAAAACCAGCAGTTTAATGTGATTTATTTTCTATGTTTCTCATTCGGCTTGAGGCTCTGCCTGGCAAATGTGATAACCACTATTTTCCACTCTTGACTCTGTTAAAGTTTCACCCGTGTTTATTGTATCTGTTGTTCCTGATGCGGGCTCCTCTACACTGGGGAGATAGGACGCCGACTCACTGAGCGCTTCAGAGAACATCTCCAGGACACCCGCACCAACCAATCCCACCGCCCTGTGGCCAAATACTTCAACTCCCCCTCCCACTCTGCCGAGGACATGCAGGTCCTGGGCCTCCTCCATCATCACCCGACGCCTGGAGGAAGAACACCTCATCTTCTGCCTTGGGACCCTGCAACCTCATGACATGAATGTGGATTTCACCAGTTTCCTCATTTCCTCTCCCCCCACCTTATTCCAGTTCCAACCTTCAAGCTCAGCACTGTCCCCATGACCTGTCCCACCTGTCCATCTTCCTTTCCACCTATCCACTCCATCCTCCCCTCTGACCTATCACCTTTACCCCCACCTCCATCCACCTATTGGATGTTCAGCTACCTTCCTCCCAGCCCCACCCTCTCCCATTTATCTCTCCATCCCCGAGGCTCCCAGCCTCATTCCCGATGAAGGGCCTTTGCCCGAAACCTTGATTTTCCTGCTCCTCAGATGCTGCCTGACTTGCTGTACTTTTCCAGCACCACACTCTTGACCCTATTAGATATCCCTGATGTTAGATCCTGATCCAGCACCACTCTAATCTTGTCCCTACTATCACACTCTATTCCCTTTGGAATAAAGGCCAACATTCAATTTGGATACAAAGGACAGTGGAACGTGGAACTCTCTCCCTGCAACTTAATTGGTATTACCTCAATTAAAAATATTCAGTTTGGGATCTGAATATAAATCTGAGGTTTCTGCTTACTAAGAGCAATACCACTGGGGAGAGGGGCACAAGTTAAAGGGGCTCTAGTGTACAGGGCAGTTTGTGCAGCACACTCCTGTATTGTGGTAGGATCTGGATTGGAGCACTGGAGAAATTTCACCAGCAACGCCTCTGTTGAATTCTCCAGATTCAACAGGAAGATCAATAAGCAAATGCCACACTCCTACTTAACTCCCGGTCAAAAAGCCTGAAAAAACAAATAAAGTGCATCATAGCATTCCCTACAAGGTGGAAGGAGGCCATTCAGCCCTTCAGATCCACACTGACGCTTGCCCGAAACCTATCCTATCCTTATAATCCCACATTTCCCATGACTAATCCACTTAGTCTGCACATCCCTGGACACTATGGGCAATTTAACATGGCCAATCCACCCTAACCTGCACCTCTTTGGACTGCGGGAGGGAACTAGAGTACCTGGAGAAAACCCACACAGAGACAAGTGTGGCGCTAGAAAAGCACAGCAGGTCAGGCAGCATTTGAGGGGCAGAAGAGTTGATGTGTCAGGCATAAGCCCTTCATCAGTAAAAATGAAGAGCTTGTGCCCAAATCATTGATTGGCTTGCTCCTTGGATGCTGCCTGACCTGCTGTGCTTTTCCAGCGCCAGACTTTTTGACTCTGATATCCAGCATCTGCAGCCCTCACTTTCTCCACACAGACACAAAGAGAAGGTGCAAACTCTACACAGTCACCCAAGCCTGGAATTAAACCTGGGTCCCTGGAGCTGTGAGGCAGCAGTGCCTCACCTCAAACTGTAGGGGACACAGTGTGAAACTAGGAGCTGTGTATGTGAGGGGACTTTGAGGGACACTCTCTCTATAATGTTTACTTTATGTCAACCTTTAGCAACAAACCAAAAAACACAATTCAAAAGAGGTAAGGTATTATTTGAAAGAAGTGAGATAAATTTCTTCCAGCCTTAACAAGCTCCCGGACAGCAGCTGTAACTAGTTACTAAGGTAACTAGATTGTGCTGGTTTCTCTGCTCGGCAAGGTGACCGACTAGTTGTTAAAATGTATACATACAACGGTTTCCTCAAAGCTAATTGTGTGTGAAGAGTGCAAAGCCAGGATTAAAATAAATCGGGGGAACCATAAGATAAGATATAGAGGCACAATTAGGCTATTCAGTCCATCGAGTCTGCTCTACCATTGCTGATATGCTTCTCAACCCCATTGTCCTTCCTCCTCCCCATAACCCTGGATTCCCTTATCAGTCAAGAACCTATCTATCTCAGTCTCAAATACACTCAATGACTTGGCCTTTACAGTCCTCTGTGGCAATGAGTTCCACAGATTCACCACCCTCCTCATCTCCGTTCGGAAGGGTTAGCCCTTTACTCTGAGGCTGTTCTCTCAGGTACTAATCTCTCCTACTAATGGAAACACCTTCACTATGTCTACGCTATCCAGGCCCCTCAGTTTCAATGAGATCCCTTCCTCAACCTTCTAAACTCCATCAAGTACAGACCGAGTCCCAACTGCTCCTCATATGACAATCCCTTCATCCCTGGAATGATTCATGTAAAGCGTCTCTGGACTCCCCGCTAAATCTAGCACATCCTTCCTTAGATACAGGACCTAAAACCACACATAATATTTCAAATGTCGTCTGGCCAAAGCCATGTACATCTCTGCTGGTGAACTCTAGCCTGTTCAAAATAAATGATAGCATTGCATCCCAACTACCAAATGAAATTGTATGTTAACCTTAAGAGAATCCTGAACTACGATCCTGAACATTGATCACAAGCTGTTGATCGAACATCCAGGGAATGTTGCCACTTGCTTGATCCTGAAGCCCTATCCCAAGGACCAGGTGAAGAAACTTATGAAGCAACAGGCTCCTGGAGCTGACTGGCACGTGTTCATTATCCTCCTGGATTCTTTGTTTTACAATGTATTTATAAGTAGCTGCAGCAAAGCTCAGAAATGTCATTTTGATGCTTGGGGGCACCAACAGCAGCAGCCCACTGTGCAGCAGCAGCTTGCCCTCCCTGTTTAATTAGGAGCGCAGTAGGAAAGGCATCAGTCAAGTAAAAGTCCTGGTGTCCTGCATTCCCACTGCAAACACAAGGTTCGCCCTTTTCAATTTACCGAGTGCGTCATGGGCAAGCTGACAGCATTTTATCATCCAGTTTCCCACATTTCCCATCGCATCAAGTAATTCAGCAGACAAAAGAAAAGACTTGCATTTATATTGCTACTTGATGAAAGAGCAATGCTCCGAAAACTAGTCCTTACAAATAAACCTGTTGGACTATAACCTGGCGTTGTGTGATTTTTAACTTTTTCAACCTCAGAACAGCCCATGATGCATCATTAAAGTGATAAAACTCATTGAATGATTGGGGAATGGGATTGTATTTGCTGAAACTGGCTTCCCTTAGTATTACTGTCTATGATTAGAATATATGCTGTGGGTAGAAAGGAGATGAAATTAATCTTTTAAAACATTGGTGACATTAAATTTTCTGCCATTTTACATGTTTCTAATTTTCCATTGGCTATGAGAAAATCACATGCTGATTTGACATCATTCTTGCTGCCCAAGACTGATTTCACATCAGAGTTGGCTCTCTTGACATTGTCTATAGCCATCAGGAAGGCAAAAATACATAACATTTATAGGAGAGATATGTTTTTGAGGGATTGAAAATTCCTTTATTTTCCCGAGATTTCAAATTGCTTTTGACCTAAACTTTTATTGTAACCTCCAGCCACTTTACAACCTGCCCTTCAAAATATGGTGAAGTCATTGCACAAAAACCGTGCTGAAAAAAATAACCTTATGTTCTAAATTGGCCAGGAAATACAGGGACTTAAAGAGATGTGCCATCTATTGCAAATGCTCAGAATATGCTGGTCAATATGCTGGAATATGCTGCTCAGAATATGCTTGATATGTATGTACCTGTCAGGCAGGAAAGAGATGGTCGTGTGAGGGGACCTTGGTTGACGAGGGAGGTTGAATGTCTTGTAAAGAGGAAGAAGGAGGCTTACATAAGGTTGAGGAAACAAGGTTCAGACAGAGCATTGGAGGGATACAGGATAGGCAGGAGGGAGCTGAAGAAAGGGATTAAGAGAGCTAAGAGAGGACATAAACAATCTTTTGCGGATAGGATCAAGGATAACCCAAAGGCATTTTATGCGTATGTGAGAAACATGAGAATGACGAGAACGAGGGTAGGTCCGACCAAGGACAGTAGTGGGAGACTGTGTATTGAATCGGAAGAGATAAGTGAGGTCTTGAATGAGTACTTTTCTTCAGTATTTACAAACAAATGGGACCGTATTGTTGAAGAGGAGAGTGTGAAACGGACTGGTAAGCTAGAGGAGATAC
>NC_057730.1:2929372-2937338 GCF_004010195.1 Chiloscyllium plagiosum
CCAGAGAGTGGTGGGGGCATGGAATGCGCTGCCTGTGGGAGTGGCAGAGTCAGAATCATTGGCGAACTTTAAGTGGCAATTGGATAGGTACATGGATGGGTGCTTAAGCTAGGACAAATATTCGGCACAACATCGTGGGCCGAAGGGCCTGTTCTGTGCTGTATTGTTCTATGTCTTTGTCTAATTTAAAAAACCTCACTGTTTGCTTCACAAAGATGATACTACATTCTGAAATGGTTTCCCAATAATTTTTATTCAAGAACTCACCTCAGATTGTTAGGTCTGGTCATTCAGAATGTTTTTCTTTTAGAAATAGAATTTGTTTTATTGTCACGTGTACTTACATGGGTGCATTGAAAACATTGCAAGTCGCCACTTATGGCATTATCTGAGGTACACAAGTACCTAGGGACAGATTCTTAAATACAAATTTTTACAGGAAAAGAAATTTGAAAAATAAAAAAAAGAAAAGTCCAGCATTATAGATCTTAGGAATAAACTAGAAAAATAAAGAAATAATAAGTTCAGAATGACTGTCCTTCTCGCCCAGAACACACTGACACCTGGCCTCTAGTCCATGTCACGCCTTTATTCCTGACTGTGCCTGGCTTCAGTTTGATGCTCTTGAGGCCGGGAGACTGCTTTGGAATCATCTTGAGGCTGGAAGTCCACACCGGGGCCGAGAGACCGCTGTGAGAGTCTGGGAGACAGCCACGCCCAGGTGGGAGACTGCTATGCTGGGCCCAGAAACCACCACACTGAGTCCGTGCTGAGGCACTGAGTCTGAATCCATACTGAGGCTGAGAGTTCAGGACATCGCTGAAAAGAAAGAAAGGAAAAATGAGAAACTTTCCTATCATTGTTAAAGACATGTTCATAGTTAAACTCAATCATTGACCTCTCTAGCCTGGAAGGAGAATGATTTTAATCATTCAATTTCATTTCTGCACAGAGTCAGTTGTTGTTACAGATTTTAAAATTTACTGTTGAAGTGATCATTGTTAATCTCCTTCCTTGCTTTTCCTTACTTTTTATTTTCTTCTTCCTCTCCGAATCCAATTTTTCAATCCCTTCTGTAATTTCTCTTTTTTAACCTGGTTTGGTGCTAATTCACCCACATCTCAGCTCTTGCTCATTACTTCCCAATCCTTAAATCTCACTGACTGAGGAGTGAATGTGTTGGGCTGACAATAGATGAAAGTGGCAGGTGACCCATTGCCCTCACCGTTATCAGTTTGCACTTCCAGCAATTTGTGGTACAAGACTGTTTTGAGCTCACATGCACGAGAGGAGGTCTTACCTTGTGCTAGAAATGTCACTGTGCAAAAAGAAGTCATTCAGCCCATCATCGCTGTACTAGCACTCTGAAAGAACTATTCACTGAAAGAACTATTGCTCGACTTCACCCCCTAACTCTGCACATTATTTCTTTTCAGATAATTTCAATTGAATGCCTCGATCAAACCTGCCTCCCCCACACCCTCAGTTTGTGCATTCCAGACTTCAGCTGCATGAGAAAGATTTTTCTCACATCACTTTTGCAGTGACGTCAAAGCTCTGCTTTCTCATTCTCAAACATCTTTACAAATGGCAATAATTTGTCCCTATCTACCCTGTCCAGTCATCTTGTGATTTTAAAACCTCAAAATCTCAGAGATGCCTTGCCTCCAGTGAGATCCTGCCCATTCTTGGTGTGCACTGATCCATGCACTTTTCAATAATTCAGTTCAGGCACTTGGAAATGAAAGGTTTCTGCATTGGGAATTATTTTAGTTTGAAAATGTATGTTGTTCCATTGCATTTCTTAAATGAATGGTTCAGAACAGTTCAGCATCTGATACTTGTTGCTAGATGGAGCTGACGGTGAAGACAGTTGCTGTGCACTGTTTGTGTCAACAGAACAGACAGTGAGTTTTCTAAAATAGTGCATCGCTGAATCTGTGGCTGCACATTACACTGCTTTGCATTCCCTGGCTTGTAATTGCAATAAAGCACGCCTGTGTTTGCCACTTCATCCTGCAGTCATTTAACTGTTTTCAGGCTGTTTACTGGCCAGACATGAGGCTTCTATTCCATTAGAGCAGCTGGCCAATCAAATCTAGCCTCATTGGCGCTACCTAGATAGGTGGCCGCTGCTGGAAGTGCACGCAGTCCCCAACAGTAAGGAGCCATGCTATCAGTGTTAAAAGTAATTGGCATGAGAGAGTGATGGTCTTGGTAAGGACTGGGCTGACAGATTGATGCAGAACGGTGATGGGAATTAAGTTGGAGTCCAGTGTGGTTGATGGGAGGGAAAACATGGAGTGAAAAGACATTGGGGATGGGATCTTGTGGTCTCTGATGAGGCTATAAGGAGTTATTGACCCTTGCCTACCACAGTCCCAGGCAGTAAAGACTGCCCATTGCCGAGATGAATGTTGATGAATGTCCCGCTAGGTAAATTTATCAATGGTAGTGGGATGAGCTCCTCAACTGGTCATCATTTAGTCAATGTCTTGCTTCAAACTGTCCAATGCTGGCTCTGCCACTGATAAAAAGTAGAAACAGGGGTAAGGGCAGGAGGTTGGCAGCAGATAGGGAACCCATGGCTTCGCAACCAATTTCACCATACGCCCTTGCCAACCTGATGGCCCACCAGGAGGAGCGGTCAATCCAGCCCTTGGTTCTTCAAGTTAGTGACAGGTCTCCTGAGAATGTTGAACTTGGACACTCAAATCTGGGAATCCATCCCGCTTTTATCTTTCCAGCAGTAAGCATTTATAAGCCAGTGATCTCTGTAAGACAGGCATGCATTATCAAAACCTTTGTAAATCCCTGTACTTCAAAACATACCCATTACAGAGTCAACTGTGTTTTTCTGAAATCTGAACTTTAAGGATCTGAAATGATGGAAGATTTTCTCTAATGGTTATTGTTGATAATTTCCTACACACAGGAGTGCGATTCCAAATGCAAATATTCATGTTATCTATTATCCAAACCCAAACTCTCTCCCCCACTTGCCCCCATCCTTTCCTCTCTGTGTCTAACTGCTCAAAGATTTACTGACAGTAAAGAGTGTATTGTTCGGTCTGAAGACATTATTAAAAGTAGAAGGTGTAACTGTCTGTGAGGTGTAACATTTCCTCCTTGGGCTGGATTATAATCTGAGAGGACCTCCCCCCCCAATAGCCCAGTGTAAATTCCAGGTTTGTGTTTGCTTCGCCAACTACAACAGACTCTTCCAGTTACAGCAGGAAGTTGTTTTCCTCAGCCACATTAGTTAAGCAGCCCCTGGAGTTTCCTACAATTAAAGAGGAAGGTGGCAGCAACCTCCATCATGAACAGCAGCTCAAACAGCACAGTCAGCAGGCCCTGCCCACACAACACGGTGGCAGCAAAACGGATTTGATTTGATTGCTCGTCGACTCAGACCTAACTTGAAGTTGCCTGTTAATACAGTATAGTCAGCTGCAAAAAAGAACTGAAGATTTAAGATCCTTACAGAAGAAATCTTCATGACATTCCTCAACAAGAAGGGATACTCCAGATGCTCAAACCTGGTAAGAGACATACTGCAACAGGAAAATTAGCAACTCACAGGAGAAGGAATATTAGGAACATGAAAGAGTCTGTATCAGCTTTGATGAAGCAGTGGTCTGTGGGAGATGTCCTGAATTGGGGTTCAAACGGTGGCACAGTGGGCGGCACGGTGGCACAGTGGTTAGCACTGCTGCCTCACAGCGCCTGAGACCCGGGTTCAATTCCCGCCTCAGGCGACTGACTGTGTGGAGTTTGCACGTTCTCCCCGTGTCTGCGTGGGTTTCCTCCGGGTGCTCCGGTTTCCTCCCACAGTCCAAAAGATGTGCAGGGTCAGGTGAATTGGCCATGCTAAATTGCCCGTAGTGTTAGGTAAGGGGTAAATGTAGGGGTATGGGTGGGTTTCGCTTCGGCGGGTCGGTGTGGACTTGTTGGGCCGAAGGGCCTGTTTTCACACTGTAATGTAATGTAATCTAATCTAATCTAGTGAGTGAACTGACATTGGAGCTTAAAATCCCTGGTGGGCCGGGGAAATTTTAAAACGGTGCAACAATTGCACTGCAAAGGGCAGTGATTAGTGGGGAACCACAAGGATCAGTACTAAATCCTCACTTATTCATGATATATAAAAAAGAATTGGATGAGGGATGCAGATGTGACATCTCCAGGTGACATGAAACGGCAGGATAATGAGTTGTGAGGAGGATGCATGGAGGCTTCAAGGTGACTTAGACAAATGGAGTGAGTGGGGAAACACATACCAGATACAGTTCCCCATGGCTAAATGTGAAGTCATACATTTTGGTGTCAAAAACAGAAAGCCAGAATCTTATTTAGATGGTGATCTATTGGGAAATGTTGATGCTTAAAGGTGTTCTTGTACAGCAGTCAATGAAAGTAGATAGGTAGGTGCAGAAAGCAATTAGGAAGGTGAATGGAATGTGACCTACATTGCAGTATGATTGTGATAATGTTTTAGACCTATTTCAGACAAGTACCAAATTAATACCTGGAAGGTGCGGATTTCCTTTTGAAGAAAGGTTGAACAGGCTGGGCCTGTATCTCTGGAGTTTAGAAGAGTCAGAGAGGACTTAATTGAAACACTGAGTGGATGTTGAAAGGATGTTTCCCCTTGTGGGAGGATTGTGATGGTACTGAGCCTTTAAGAGGGATTTGTTCTGTGCTGTTCCTCTTGCAGAGAGGTGTTCCAAAGTGGTGTTGGAATATCTGCTTCAGAACCAGTGGGGAAACAGCTTGGAGCTCCTTGGGTGTTTTTCCTTAAAATTAGACAAAAGAAACATGAGTGGGTGGAGTCCGATTCCCAGAGAGGCAGGGTTTTAGTTTTGCTCGGAGTTGGGGGTTTCGAGTTGGTGTTGAAGCTGCTGGATACAGCTCTCTCTCTCTGTCCCTGCTGCAGCAAAAAGCTGAAGTTTTCTCTCTGCTGCTCGAATGTTTCTTTCAGTGTTCCTACCTCCTGAACTGGAGGAGATCACACATGAGGGAAATCTGTTTGCTGAACTTACCTTTGCCTTACAGGATGCTGCTATATTGGAACAGTTGATGATTTGTAGTTAAAATAATGCTATTTTATTAAGTTCATCAATAGAGTTAAAGTTGTGCTAATTCTTTTTTTAGTTTACATTTTAACTGTGTTGTAGGAATAAAGTGTGTTTTACTTAAAGTGTAATGGTGCATCAATCGAATCACATTTAGAAAACAATGCCTTCCACTTGCCTTTAAATAAAATGAAAAGTTAAGGTCTCAGTGATCTCTTCGATATATCTTGAGGAGGTTGGGTCAGATCCATAATGGAATCTTGTATGAGGTTTCACAATTTAAAATAAAGTGGTGTCTATTTAAAATAGAGATGAATAAAGTCATTCCTCCGCCCGACTGATCCAATATCGAAACATCATTTTCTGGAGGTCCATCAGCTGTTCTGTGACAGCCTTGGCTGAAGAATGGGCTATATTATATTGACATCCCACCTCAGTCAGGGCACTGCATAACAGAGTCATCAGCGGGTGGCCGTTGTGGCCTACTGTCTGGGCTGCAGCACTGACCCCATCATGGAGAAAGGAGGTGAAGTGGAGTGCTCCGGTATAAATTCCATCGGGTAACAGCCCCGATACAATTGCGAGTCAAAGACTGAGAAATCCTACACCAGATCCAGTGGCTCCTTGGAAGCAGCCAGTTTCATCAAGGTTCAGTCGTTCAGGTTGCAGGAGCTGGTCGAGCTCAGTTAGAGTGTCCTGGACATCCTCATTCTGAAGAGATAGGCGTCTGGAGAAAATACATTGAGGACAATTAATTCTCATCCTGCTGTACCTCTGGCACATCCTGATGGGCCCTTCATGTGGAGACTGTGCAGCATCTGCTGATGTTGCTGCTGGTCTCCCTTTTGGCTCCCTTCCATTTCTCTGTACCTTGATCACACCATGACCACAGTAACAGCTGCAATAAGCCTTGCTGTGGCGGGATCCATCAGTGCCTGTGTGGGCAATGTCAGAAACAGAAACACTTCTTAGTGACATGACCAGTCAGCGTTCTCACTACTTGTAACAGCTTACCATTGTCCTTTAGACAGTGGGAACAGAGCACTTTAATAAAGACGGTCATGGAATGTCTCTACACAGATCTTTGACATAGGGACTTTATTACAATGTTTGCAGCACAAACCGTGCCATGTAAATACAATCGGGGATTATACGTGTTGAATAACTCCTGATATCTTGCCTCCATCCCTACCACTCTCACATACCCTGGTAAAGCCGCACTGTATGGAACAGCATGCTGATGAGAGGAAATCAGCTCCTGTGCAGTCTATGGGATCTAGAATTCTTGGTGAATTTTGCTATTTTTAGATTGCCCGCAATTACTTCTTTCTCACAGAGATAATTACCTTCAATCTGCAATGACCAATGCTTGTGCCAAGAAATTTTATCCCACATATTTGGACACTGCAAGCATTTCACATGTAGGGTGCTAAGATTACAAACACCTTCAGCCTATACTGTGTAACACAATTGTGTTTTGCAGGGCCTCATACCATTCTGAGTTGGCTCAGACAGAGAAACCTGCTGACTAGGCCCACCCTGGGTGTGGTCACAGCCATTTCCATGGTGCATTTCCAAGTTGTAGGAGCGTGGCACACTATACATGGCACTGTGAGTCTCAGGCTCAGCCTCGTCATCAAGTGGCACACTCAAAACTCCATATCCCTTTCATCCGGGCACTCCCTGACCAGTCCATCAGTGCTGAGCTTCCACATGTGCCCATACACAACCATAACTTCACCTCCCAACATTACTCCTGAGCCTAGCCCCATAGCTCAGCCATAACAATTATCATGCTGCAATAACCCCTTGTCAAGCCCCGGATGGAGTGACCATCAAGGAAGTCCCCTCCAGCAGTAACCCTCATCCTCCAATGTACTATCATCTCTCCCTCTTATAGATTGAGTTTGCCCCCCTCAAATGTATTATCCCCTCTCTAAGCCAGCACAATCCCTACTATTGATGCCCCAGCTTCTCTGCAGAGTGGTGAGCCCTGATCATGTTTCCTTGACTTTCAGTGGTCAGCCCCCACCCCCCAGCAGTGAACATGGCCCCAGACCCCTGACTGACGTGGACAGATAACCCTGACTCTAAGTCATATAGTCACAGAGATGTACAGCATGGAAACAGACCCTTCGGTCCAACCCATCCATGCCAACCAGATATCCCAACCCAATCTCGTCCCACCTGCCAGCACCCGGCCCATATCCCTCCAAACCCTTCCTATTCATATACCCATCCAAATGCCTCTTAAATGTTGCAATTGTACCAGCCTCCACCACATCCTCTGGCAGCTCATTCCATACACGTACCACCCTCTGCGTGAAAAAGTTGCCGCTTAGGTCTCTTTTCTTTCTTTCCCCTCTCACCCTAAACCTATGCCCTCTAGTTCTAGACTCCCCGACCCCAGGGAAAAGACTTTGTATATTCATCCTATCCATGCCCTCATAATTTTGTAAACCTCTATAAGGTCACCCCTCAGCCTCCGACGCTCCAGGGAAAACAGACCCAGCCTGTTCAGCCCCTCTCTATAGCTTAAATTCTCCAACCCCGGCGACATCCTTGCAAATCTTTTCTGAACCCTTTCAAGTTTCACAACATCTTTCCGATAGGAAGGAGACCAGAATTGCACGCAATATTCCTACAGTGGCCTAACCAATGTCCTGTACAGCCGCAAAATGATCTCCCAACTCGTACTCAATACTCTGATCAATAAAGGAAAGCATACCAAACGTCTTCTTCACTATCCTATCCACCTGCGACTCCACTTTCAAGGAGCCATGAACCTGCACTCCAAGGTCTCTCTGTTCAGCAACACTCCCTGGGTCCTTACCATTAAGTGTATAAGTCCTGCTAAGATTTGCTCTCCCAAAATGCAGCACCTTGCATTT
>NC_057730.1:2937855-2986526 GCF_004010195.1 Chiloscyllium plagiosum
TCTGTCTTCTACCTTTGAGCCAGTTCTGTATCCAAATGGCTAGTTCTCCCTGTATTCCATGAGATCTAACCTTGCTAATCAGTCTCCCATGGGGAACCTTGTCGAACGCCTTACTGAAGTCTATATAGATCACATCTACCGCTCTGCCCTCATCAATCCTCTTTGTTGCTTCTTCAAAAAACTCAATAAAGTTTGTGAGACATGATTTCCCACGCACAAAGCCATGTTGACTATCCCTAATCAGTCCTTGTCTTTCCAAATACATGTACATCCTGTCCCTCAGTATTTCCTCCAACAACTTGCCCACCACTGAGGTCAGGCTCACCAGTCTATAGTTCCCGGGCTTGTCTTTACCACCCTTCTTAAACAGCGGCACCACGTTTGCCAATCTCCAGTCTTCCGGCACCTCACCTGTGACTATCGATGATACAAATATCTTAGCAAGGGGGCTCCCTATCTGATTGATCACAACTTCCCAAGCTGGTTTCACTGAACGTGCAGGACTGACTGGAGCCTACTCCCTGGACCGTAGTGATTTGGACCCCTGACCGTGGACATCCCAAGAGGTTGACTAACTGTATCTAAACCTCTGACCTAATATCCGTGGATTCTCTTGATTCACTGTGTTGGGACCCCCTGACTGAAGAAGGTCTCCCTTGAATTGACTGAGGACAACTTCCCTGAGACTATGAGACATGGCCGTTTGCTTGCAGCTCCACATGGTGTGAGGTTGACATACTCACACTGCTGTACAGCAACATGGTCCACCCTTGCTGATAACCAATACAAGTTGCCTGGCTTTGTGCTAAAGGCAAGAGGAGGCAGAAGGACTGAGAACCTGTAACCTCTGGCTGAGAGAACTGCAGAACCTGCAAGTTCCCCTCTGAGAGACTCACTGTCCTAACTTGGAAATGTATCGCCGTTCCTTCAGTGTAGCTGGGTCAAAATCCTGGAACTCCCTCCCTAACTACAAGGACTGTAACAGTTCAAGACGGCAGCCCACCACCACCTTCTCAAGGGCAACTAGGAATGGACAAAAAGGTGGACTCAGTCAGGAATGCCCTTATCCAATGAATGAACAAATAAAGACAAAGAAGGCATGGCATTCTGAAGGTTCCACACAAGTCTCCTTTCACCTCCTGGATCGAGTCCAACCTCTATTTCCTTTTAAGAAAAGTGGAAACAACATTCAAAAAGCATGGAATTTAACACACGTTGAGATAAAAGATATAAGAGAAGTGCAAGTTATTGCAGAAAATACATTTGATTTCCCTGGGGTAGACTCCTTCTGCATCATCGAGGCAGACAGCTGCTGTTTTCTCTCTCTCAAGAAAGCTGGGGGCTGATTGAAAATTTCAAACTGAGATTGATAGAAGCTTGTTTGGCGAGGGATAAGGGTAAGAAGAGTTATAGAAGTGAGATGGGCAAATTAATTTCAGTTTAATTGTGATTTAATTGATTGGCAGAATGGGCTCGGAGGATTAAAATGGTCTTTGCTGATTCCTACAAAACGCCATGATAAAACATTGTTGTCAACAATGATATCACCACTGATGTCAGTCCCAAAGGTTCACATTCATTGCAATTTCCTGCACTTTTCAAGAGAATTGGAGTACAAATTAATTGACTTATTTAAGACATATTTATCTGACTTCCCGAATGCTCTGATCCTTTGTCACTTTGACTCCTCTGATACTGTGTGATGTGGTTTCCCTCAACTTCAAATTGTAAGGCGAAGATTTTGTGAAATCATCTTGCTGCTGGAAACAAAAGCCTCCATACAGAGAGCTGAATGGATGATATTCAAAAAGCTGTCACAAGATACTTGTCACAAGATTCTGGCATAAAAGTGCAGATAAGAAGTGGAACTGGCGTATCGCTGATGTCTGATCTGCTGACAATGACATCATTATGTTATTGGAGTGAGGAGTGATTCTAAACAAGCTCTGTACAGCTGATCTCATTGTGATTTTTCAACTGTTCAAATCAGATCCATTATTTGCAATTCACCAGCTCAAAGAAATAGCTAGCAGTATCTGTGATGCAGTGGAGGACAGGGGTGAGTGTAAAATGTGGATGTGATCTCACATTATTGTTTAGGGAGTCAGTTACTGCTATAAGGGGGACCAATAGTTTGGATAGAATGTAGCAATTAAAAAGGGGGCAGCCACACCATTCAGGAGTGTATTACAGGCCCCCAAACAGTCAGTGGGTATTTAAGGAGCAGATATGTAGTCAATTCACTGAGGTGTGTGAAAATAACAAGAGGGTAATTACATTGGGGGTTTCAACAATCCCAATATTAATTGGGATAATTATCTTAGAAAGGGTTTGTTGCGGGGGCAGATTTCATGAAATGCATACAGGAGGAGAGTAAGGGATTGGTGTAATGTTGGACCTAACACTGGGAATGAAGCTGGACATGTGTTCAAGATGAGAGTGAGCTCAGTGGGGGGGAAGCATTTTAGTGATAGTGGCCACAACACTGTACGTTTTAAGTTTATTAGGGAAATCCTTTTCATCCAGAAAGTGGTGAAGAATCTGGAATGCACTGTCTGGGAAGATAGCTGAAGAGAGAAACCTCATAACCCTTAAAATTTATTTGGATGAGCATGTGAAATGTCATAACATTCAAGGCTAAGGGCTTAACGTGTGAATGCGGGAGTAGTGTAGGTAGGAGTGGTATAGACTTGAAGGAATGAAGGGCTTCTTCTGTACTGTTTGATTCAATGATTCTATGACTCTATGGTAGTGTCCTGACCTCTCTACCAGTAGATCCAGGTTCAAATCCCACTTGCCCCAGAGGTGTGCCTGAACCAGCTGATTAAAATAATGAGAGATAGTTACCGATTTCATTATTAGAGTACTTCCCAAGAACGTGTACTAATTGATTGTAGAACTGATTAGATTGACAGATAAGATCAGCACTTAATTTGAAACAGTTGTCTCAGTATTTTATATGAAAACAGAAACTAAAAAAAACACACTAGCCAATTTAGGAATTCATTAGTTCATGTAATTTGTCAAATTATTTCCTTTATCATTGTGAATAATCCACTTTAATTGAATTGAATTAGCTTTATTTAAACATCTGTACCATTGAATTAAGCAATGATTGGATAATTTAAAAACATAATCAGCACTAAAAGCCACATTTCCATGAAGGGGAAAGGAAGGGTATCCAAAACATGGACAGACATTTTGGTCGGCATGGAACAGTTTGGACCAAAGGGCCTGACTCCATGCCGTGGGACTCTATGACTCTAATAAGTTGAAAAGTAAAATGTTTTGGATGCTGGAAGTCTGAACTCAAATCACAAAATGTTGGAAGCATTCAACAGGAACTGAGTTAACTTTTCCAATCAATGACTTTCATTGGAAAGGACAAGTTAGTTCATTTTTTTAAGCTACTCAACTGGCATTTTAACACTACTTTCAGTTTTCAAAATTTGCATGTGTTCTTCCATGTCATTCTTACAAATACAGTGAATTGCCAAACCTATTATTATGTTTCATTATAGAAAAGCCTTTTGGTTTCACCCTGGAGAGGGAAAGGAGGAAATATATGTAAATGAATCCCTATAGCGTGGACGCAGACCATTCAGCCTCTTGGGTCCACACCAACCCTTTCAAGGGCATTCCTTGATCCACCCCTTTACACTATCCCTGTAATCCTGCATTTCCGGTGACTAATACAACTGGCTTGCATATCCCTGGGCACTACAGGCAATTTAGCATTGGCCATTTGGTGGATGTCCCAGAAGACTGGAGAATAACCAATGCTGTCCCATTGTTTAAGAAGGGTAACAGGGATAATCACTACAGGCCTGTGGGTCTCACATTGGTGGTAGTGAAATTATTGGTAAAGATTCTCAGGGACAAGTTCAATACGCATTTAGAAGAAACTGGACTATTTAGCGATAGACAGCATGGTTTCGTGTGGGGGAGGTTGTACCGCACTAACTTGATCGAGTTTTTTAAGGGGGTGATGAAGATGATTGGTGAGGGAAAAGTGATTGATGTTGTCTACATGGACTTCACGAAAGGGTGAAGTCACATGATATCAGGGTGAGCTGGCATGATGGATACAGAACTGGCTTAGTCAGAGGGGACAGAGGGTAGCGCTGGAAGCATGCTTTTCAGAATGGAGGGCTGTGACTAGTAGTATTCCACAGGGATCAGTGCTGGGAGCCCTGCTGTTTGTAGTCTACATCAATTTGGAGGAAAACCTAGCTGATCTAATTCATAAATTTGTGGACGATACAAAGATTGGTGGAGTTGAGGATAGGGAGGAGGATTATCAGAGGATACAGCAGGATATAGATCAGTTAGAGGCATGGGCAGAAAAATGGCAGATGGAGTTTAATCTAGACAAATGTGAAGTGATGCATTTTGAAAGGTCAAGTAAAGGT
The DNA here is from genome assembly GCF_004010195.1 of Chiloscyllium plagiosum. Lineage (NCBI taxonomy): Eukaryota > Metazoa > Chordata > Chondrichthyes > Orectolobiformes > Hemiscylliidae > Chiloscyllium > Chiloscyllium plagiosum. The sequence continues at coordinate 2,942,268 of NC_057730.1, forward strand.
GGAAATAAAACAGTGAATGGCAGAATCATTAGGAGTAGTGATTTGCAGAGGGAGCTGGGTGTGCAGGTCAATAGATCACTGAAGGTGGCAGTGCAGGGAGATAAGGTAGTAAAAAAGACCCATGGCATGCTTGCCTGCATTGGAAGGGGGAATTGAGTATAAGGATACGGTATGCTGCAGCTTTATAAAATATTAACATTATAAAGCGGAATACAGGGTTAACGTTAACGGTAGGGTTCATAATGTGGTGGAGGAACAGAGGGATCTTGGGGTCTATGTTCATAGATCTTTGAAAGTTGCCAGTCAGGTGGATAGAGCTTGTAAGAAGGCCTATGGTGTATTAGCGTTCATTAGCAGAGGGATTGAATTCAAGAGTCGTGGAGTGATGTTGCAACTCTACAGGACTTTGGTTAGGCCACATTTGGAGTACTGTGTGCAGTTCTGGTCGCCTCACTTCAGGAAAGATGTGGAAGCTTTGGAGAGGGTGCAGAGAAGATTTACCAGGATGTTGTCTGGAATGGAGAATAGGTAGTACGAGGATAGGTTGAGAGTGCTAGGCCTTTTATCGTTGGAACGGCGAAGGATGAGGGGTGAGCATGGAATGCGCTGCCTGTGGGAGTGGTAGAGTCAGAATCTTTGGTGACCTTTAAGCGGCAATTGGATAGGTACATGGATGGGTGCTTAAGCTAGGACAAATGTTCGGCACAACATCGTGGGCCGAAGGGCCTGTTCTGTGCTGTATTGTTCTATGTTCTATTAATCAGGCCCCATTTGGAATATTGCATGTAATTCTAGTCATCACACTATCAGAAGGATGTGGATACTTTCAAGAGTGTACAGAAAAGATTTACCAGGATGTTGCCTCATATGGGGGAGTTTAGTTATGAGAAAAGGTTGCACTGACTGGGTTGTTTTCACTGGAACACAGGAGGTTGAGGGGTGACCTGATAGAAGTTTATAAGATTGTGAATGGCATGGATAGAGTGGAAAGTATGAGGTATTATCCCAGGGTGGAGGGGTCAATTACTAGGGGACACAGGTTCAAGGTGTGAGGGGGTCGAAGTTTAAAAGAGATGTACTCACCAAGTGGAGGTGGTGGAAGCCAGACACAATAGCAGCAATCAAAAAGCGCCTGGATGAATAGGAAAGAAATAGTGATCCTGTAAGTGAAGACAGTTTTAGTATGGGACGGCAATGCATGTTGGAGCAGGAGGAACAGTTCCTGTGCTGTATTGTTCTTTGTTCCATCCACCTAACCTGCACATCTTTGGAGGGTGCAAGCAAACCCATACAGACACAGGGAGAATGGGCCAACTCCACACAGCCATGTTGGAATGAACCCAGATCGTCTGGTACTATGAGGCAGCAGTACTAACCACTGAGCCACTCAGGGCTTTAGAATGCCCAATAATGGATTGTATTGATGTAAACAGGGACTTTGAGAGCAGAAATAAAGTGCAGAAGTTGAAAAAGTGCAAACCTTGAGATGCAAAAGATTTCTTTTCTCCAAAGTAATGCATAAGCAGAATAAACTCTGAGCAAATGCATGTAATATAGCACCAGTGATCCTGATTCAGACAAATACCTGCTTTGAAATGTGACTGAGGTGAGGTGGACAAATGTACTGAACATGGTATCACCAGGAGTTCAGGGTCTTGAAAATGTCAAGAGTGAAAAACACTTGATAAAAATTTGCATTTCTAATTTGGAGATAGTGTGATTCATATTTTGGGGAATGATGCAGAAAAACCTGGCAGCGGGAGACAAAATGAATTTCAGTCAAAGTTCACATGAGTGTAGTCCAGGATTGGAGTCACCTTGAAGGAATTAGCAACCTTTTTATGTCCTCACATTCTTTGAGACATGTGTATTTACAAATGACTTTGACCTACCTATATTAATCTTTCTGGCAGAACATCTGTGAAAAATCTCAATTTGGAAGCATAGATAGCAGGTTATAATTGAAGCATTTTGGAGGTTGTTTAGCATATTGTACTAATTTATTGCCATTCTGTGCCAGCACTAGCAATGCAAATAAAATAAGCTTGAGATTATATGACATTGCACCCTGACACTGCTTTTAAGAGGGTAAGTTGACATATTTATTAAACGCCAGTAGATATTTTTCCACAAGTGATGATACACTGTACTAACAATTTATTTTTCCTAATTGTATTTTTTTTTGCACCCCTCCCCTGATTAAGGTGTGAATTCTTCATGGAAGTGTGATTGTATAAGTATCATTTACTACTCTTGGTCAAGTGGGTGAACACTCATAAAGAGCATCAGATATGTACTGTTCTCACACTGTAAAAATCACTTCAGTACACCCTGTCCACATAAACTCAGAATGTTCCAAACTAACTAATCACCACCTTATCCTTCCACCCTGGGTCATCTGCAAAGTGATGAAACAGGTAGTTAACAGGGCCATCAAGTGGTAACAGGATGGGAGCAAATTACTGCAGATACTGGAAGCTGAACTGAAAACAAAAATTGCTGGAGGTCACAGTGGATCAGACATCATCCATGGAGAGAGAGCAAGCTAAGGTTTCGAGTCTAGATGACTCTCCATCAGAGCTGGAGTGAAGTGTGGAGAGGGCAGCGTTTATACAATTGTTGGGGCAACATCTCATCTTCAAACTAGGCACTTTACAAACTTCTGGGCTCAATATTGAGTTCAACTCCTTTCCTTTCTTTTAACTTTGTTTGTTACAGTCTCTATCACCCTCTCAACCTGCCCCTCCTGCCTCCCAGTGGGACTGACTGTTATTTCCAGTCTGGCAGTTGGACACACCATTGTTCTGCCATCTCCACATTCCAATCACTTAATCTGAACTATCAACATGCTTTCTTGCTCCAGCATTTCACCACTGCAGCATAAATCCTGCCCCTCTGCTCTTCACTTCAGCTCTGATGAAGAGTCATCTAGACTCAGAGTGTTAGCTTGCTTTCTCTCCATGAATGCAGCCTGACCTGCTGTGATCTCCAACATTCGTTGTTTTCAGTCAAGTGATGGTGAGGCATGCATGAAATGGAATCTATTTCACAGAATGGAAGAGATGGAGTATACACAAGATCAATCAATAATCTTAATAATTGAGGAAAAGGACTCTTGCAGCACCATTCACAACTCCTCACATTCTGAAGCAGTCCATGTTCAAATACAACAAGATTTGGCATATCCAGCCTTGGGCTGACAAGTGGCAAGTAATATTCGCACCACACAAATGCCAGGCGATGACCATCTCCAATAAGAGACACTCTAACCAACAGCACTTGACATTCACTGAATACCCTACTATCAACATCCACCATTGGCCAGAAACTCAATTGGACTCACTACCTAAACATAGTGGCTGCAAAAGCAGATCTGAGGCCAGCAATCCTGACTCTCCAAAGTCTGTCCACCATCTACAAGGCACAAATCAGGAGAGTGATAGAATATTCCCCACTCGCCTGGATGAGTGTGGCTCCAAAAACTCAAGAAGCTTGACACCATCCAGGACAAAGCAGCCCACTTGATTGGCACTGTATCCGCAAACATCCACTCTCTCCACCACTGATGCTCAGTAGCAGCAATGTGTGTTATCTGCAAGATGCACTGCAGATATACACCAAAGATCCTTAGACTGCACCGTCCAAACCCACAACCACTTCCATCTTGAAGGACAAAGGCAGCAGGTACATGGAAATACTACCATCTGCAAGTTCTCCTCCAAGACATTCAACTTCCTGATTTGGAAATATATCACTATCCCTAGACTGTTGCTGGGTCATGTTTTGAGCAGAGGATGTTCCGACAGTGGGTTCGAGGGTTTATCACAATATGATGATATAATAGTAATCCCCATAATATTGGGACTTGAGATCTGTCAAGAAGATTGAGATACCGCCCAGTAGAGAGCCAGAATGCAGTATTTGATTTGGTGGCTAGGAGGTTTTCAAAATCATTCAAAGAAATTATATCCAGATATGTCACATAACCAACTATGAGAGAGAAATAAAAAGAACTGCTATGTCATTGCTTTTTTGCTACAGGGCTGTAGGAAACCCCAGAGTTTATTGGAGCACAAAGAGACTAAGTTTGGAATAGTTTGAGATGACTACTCAAGATGGATTGAGGTGTCACAGTTACGTATTTCACATTAGAAGCAGATTATATTATTGAAAGAAATGTTCACATGCCATAGACTTATTGATATTGGGATAATAGTCAAGGTGCTCATTTCATGGATTAGTTACAATTCATGGATAGAATTAAGTATGTACATTATCATTTGGATTTGTTCACTCAATGGTTTCTCTGAAGTTTCCTCAGGCTAATGGAGGAGCTAAGAGAGGTGTCTAATTGTAGAGTATTACTGCAACAAAATGAGGAGTTTCAATTAGTGCTCTTGTGTTACTCAATCTTAGCCTGGCAGAATGGAACATCTCCACGTGAGTTTTTCAGGCAATTAAGCTGAGGACACAATTTCCATCTGCATTGATGTTAAAATCACGGACATACAGGAAATATGATGTGGAAAGAAAATTTGCCAAAGTTAGTAGATGTACCTCTAAGTGGTAACTCTCACATGATCAATTTTCATATCTATTATCTGATTTTAATACTCGGGACTTCCACAGATTGAATGGGAAAAATAATGATCTAAAGGGCCATAGCAATCAGCTAATCACACAGGTTAGTCAAGGTTTGGGAAAGCAATGTGAAATAAATAGAATTGTCAGAACTGGAATTAAGACTTTTATTAAAAGACCCTGAACTAGGCCATGCAGTCAGGCATGAAAAAACTCATCCTCTATTTTGATTTGCACTTGCATGATATGTCGTAGATTTTGAAGATGAAAAATACTACCTGTAATTACCGAGTTTTGGAATCAGCTAATTCAGACATTGAAATATACAACCACTTTTAGAAAAATGCTTTTAGTAGGGCAGAGGAGATGGACTTGACACAGCAAAACTAGAGAAAGCTCTCTCTTAGTGTAACCAGGGACAATGTAAATTGAAGAGAAATCCATCTGGGCAGAGAACTTGAAATGACCTCCACGTTTCTTGACTGCAATAAACAACTATTGCTTGGGTTAAAATGCTTTCATATTAAGGACAGCCTGAGGACTTAACCCTGCCTATTTTCATATATTCCTTTTATATTTGACAGTGACCCTGTTTAACTTTGGACCTTCATGAGTGTTGCATCTTGATGTTGCATCTTTTTGATTTTTCTCTGAGCTAATAGATAACAAAAATGTTCTTTTTTTAAAGATTAGATTTCCTACAATGTGGAAATAGGCCCACAGCCCAACAAGGGGAGAGTGAGGACTGCAGATGCTGGAGATCAGAGCTGAAAATGTGTTGCTGGAAAAGCACAGCAGGTCAGGCAGCATCCAAGGAGCAGGAGAATCGACGTTTCGGAAGAAGGGCTCATGCCCGAAACGTCGATTCTCCTGCTCCTTGGATGCTGCCTGACCTGCTGCGCTTTTCCAGCAACACATTTTCAGCCCACAGCCCAACAAGTCCACACTGACCTTCCAAAGAGTAACCCACCCACAGCCATCCCTCTAACAATATGGGCAATTTAGCACGGTCAATCCACCTGACCTGCACATCTTTCGACTGTGGGAGGAAACCGGAGCACCCAGAGGAAACCCACACAGACACGGGGAGAACGTGCAAACTCCACACAGACAGTCACCCGGGGCTGGAATTGAACCTGGGACCCTGGTGCTGTGAGGCAGCAGTGCTAACGACTGAGGCATAATGCCACCCTTTTACTGTAACTGGCTCCTTACTGATTTGGTAGACATCGTTTACTCACTTTTCTTTTATTTGGGGGAGGGACAGCCTCATGCGAAAAAGAACACAAATCTTTACTGTGGTGGTTGAAAAGAACAGAACCTCATCCCGATGTAAGAAATGAAACAATTCCATGTGTCATTCAACAAAAATCACATGAATGTTATGGGAATATTGGCAGCCTCATTATCAGCTGGCCTGCAAGTCAGGACTATTGAGTCAAATTTCTAAATTCAGTCCATTATTAAATTAAACGGCAGACCGTAATTGTAATTTGATTGAGGGGCCCTAATGCTACTACAGCTCTCATGGACTAGAAGGTCACCTCTTCCATTGCGTGTACAGTGTTTTCTATGGGTGTTTTCCTCGAATTGGCAATTATGTAACTTGTGTTGGTTATAAGAGAATGATTTTGCTGTTTATCATAAATATTGTGGGTAGGAGAAAGGGGAAAAAACAGCAACATTATGTCATCTCCAAATGCAATCACCTTGTAGTAGGACTAGAACGCACCTGGGAGATGTCACCTTGTATTACTCTTACTTTTTCTCACATCACACTGTTTTAAACACATACACAGCGCCGATCAATCTTTGTAAAACCATTTTCTGATGGTCAGTGGGGGCAGAAGGTAATTTCAAACTCATTCTGTTGTGAAGAGTTACCGTAGAATCTTCCAAATACATTTCACTTAGCTGCACAAATAGAATCACAAAGTGCCAAAATTAACAAAGTGAAAGTTTACACGTGGACACTGTGAAATTCATTGGAATTAAACAATCAACATCAAGATTGGCTACATCAGATTACATGATTAGTCTTCGTTGCATCCCGCCTCCTCCCCACCCCCATCCCACCCCTGATCCACCACCAAACAAATAACCTTGTCAAGAATGCGAGTGCATGCATGTGCATATTGTCAATATCAACAATGGCTTGGATTTCATTCCACTGAGAAATGGAAACTGTGGCATTACCCTGATTACTGACACCTTATAGTGCTGTTACACAAGAACGAGGCACGGGGTCAGGGTTTTAGAGGTTGTTCAATCCTGGTTTGTCTATAGTGCATCCAGGGCCTTGCTAATGGGAAAGGATGTCAGCTGGTGAGTCTAAACAAAAGTGGAACATCTTCGTTAATAAGACGGTTGATTATATGAAAGCACTAAGTACAATCTACATTGCTCATTATGCATTATCAGTAAGGGCTCTAGGGAGCTGTATAGAATACATCTGCTCCATATGAAAGATGGTGTAGATCTCATGGTCCCTACCCACAAACAGTGTGTCCTCATCAGTTTGGGTGGAGTTAATGCAGCTTCAACATTAACCCTTTTAGAACCCTTGAGCCCTAACTTCAAGGTATTGTAGTGGCATCCATCATTCTGTCCTGAGCCAAGGGCAAACTGGCATTGTGTAAATAAAGGTAAGTAATTAAATGTGCATTTCAAAGCTTTATGTAGGTGGAATAGGCTTTAGTTTGTGGGGCACTGGCACCAGTACGGGGGAGAAAGGAGCTGTTATGCTTGGGTATGTTTTACTTGAACCGAGCTGGGATTGGTGTCTGGCTGAATCGAATAACTAGGGCTATAGAGATGGCTTTAAACTAAATTGGAAAAGAGTCTGTAAGGGTGGAAATATAGGCTTACACAACAAAAAGATATAGTAGTATTGTAGAGCAGCTACTTAGATAAGTGTAATCAGAGTGGGACAGGAAGGAAGGGAGTGCACAAGCACCAGTGAAGAAGCAAACAGAATAGGGGCAAGAGGATAATGATAAGGCCAATTAAAGGCTCTTTACTTAAATGTGTGTAGTGTTCAAAGTAAGCTCCATGAATTAATGGCACATGTGTGGGTTAACGGTATAACCTTATAGCCAGTGCAGAGACACGGTTACAAGGAAATCAAAGCTGGGAACTAGAGAACTTAGGAATGTGTGACTAAGAATGGGAAGGGTGGGAAGATAACTTTGTTAGTATGACATGGAGTAAATTTAATAGCAAGAAGTGACTTTTGATCAGACAGTACAGAATCCACACAGCTGGTAGTAACAAATAACAAGGGGAGAAGGCAGTGTCTTTGGGCTCCCTAACAATCATTGCTCTGTCGGACAGAGAATAAATCAGAAGTAAATGGGAGCATGCATAAAAGACAATATTCATGGCTGACTTTAATCTTTATGTAGAATAGGAATATCAAATTGGCAAGAGTAGAGTCATAGAGTCATAGAGATATACAGCACGGAAACAGACCCTTTGGTCCGACCAGTAGCCATGAGGAATAATTATTAAGTGTCTTCTGGACAGTTTGTTATAACAAAATGTAATGGATCCTATCAGGGATCAGGCTGTTTTGGATCTGGTGATACACTATGAGGCAGGATTAATAAATTAGATTAGATTAGCTACAGTGTGGAAACAGGCCCTTTGGCCCAACCAGTCCACACTGCCCCTTCAAAGAGAAACCCACCCAAAACCCATTCCCCTACATTTACCCCTGACTAACATTGTTGGCAATATTGCATAGCCAATTCACCTGACATGCACATGTTTGGATTGTAAGAGGAAACTGGAGCACCCAGAGAAAACCCACACAAACACGGGGAGAACTCCACACAGACAGACGGGAATCGAACCCAGGACCCTGGTGCTGTGAGGCAGCAGTGCTAATCACCGAGCCACTGTGCCGCCCTAAATGGTTTCTGAGTAAATGATCACCTACGAAATCCTGACCAGACCATGACAGAATTTAGATTTCAGGTTTAGAAACTTGGGTTAGAAACATCTGTACTAACATCTGTTTGGGCGCCACAGTGGTTGGGCGGCATGGTGACTCAGTGGTTCGCACTGCTGCCTCATAGCACCAGGGTTCGATTCCCACCTCGGGCAACTGTCTGTGTGGAGTTTGCACATTCTCCCCATGTCTGTGTGGGTTTCCTCCGGGTGCTCCGGTTTCCTCCCACAATCCAAAGATGTGCAGGTCAGATGAATTGGCCATGCTAAATTGCCCATTGTGTTAGGTGCATTAGTCAGAGGTAAATATAGGGTAGGAGAATGGGTCTGGGTGGGTTACTCTTTGGAGGGTCGGTTTGGCCACATAGCTTGTTTCCACTCTGTAGGGAATCTAATCTAAACTTAAATAAAAGTAATTGCTGAGGGCAGAGTTGGCTGGATTGGACTGGAAAAGAAATTCAGGAAAAAAGACAGTTGGGAAGTAATGGCAGACATTTAAGAAGATAGTAAATGATTTATAGCAGAGATGTGTCCTAGTGAGGAAGATGGATTTTAGGGAAAAGGATAATCCAACCACGTTTAAACAGGGAAGTTAAGGATAACATCAAATTGAAAGAAAAAAACATACCATGTGGCAAAGATTAATGACAATAAAAGGATTGGGCAAGTTTTGAAAGCCAAAACAAAGACCATAAAAATAACAGGGAGAAAATAAAAAATGGGGGAAATTAGCAACTAATGTGAAAATACACTGTGAAAGCTTCTTTAAATATATAATAAAGGAAGATAGGGGCCCAAGTCAAAATTAGTCCATTAGAAATGGTAGCTGGAGAAATAATAATGGGGAAACAGGAAATGTCAGAGGAGTTGAATAAATACTTTGCATCAGCCTTCACAATAGAGGATATGGATAGCATTGTAAAATTACTAAATAATCATGAGCAAAGGGAGGGAATAGTTAGAAGAAATAAATACAATTTATTGCCGGTACAGGGGCTCAGTGGTTAGCACTGCTGCCTCACAGAGCCAGAGACCCAGATTTGATTCCAGCCTCGGGCGACTGCCTCTGTGGAATTTGCACATTCTGTGTCTGCGTAGGTTTCCTCCAGGTGCTCCAGTTTCCTCCCACAGTCCAAAGGTGTGCTGGTCAGGTGAAGTGGCCATGCTAAATTGCCCATAGTGTTAGGTGCATTAGTCAGAGGGAAATATAGGGTATGGGAATGGGCGTGGATGGGTTACTCTTCAGAGGGTCGGTATGGACTTGTTGGGTCGAAGGGCCTGTTCCCATACTGCAGGCAAGCTAATCCAAAAAAAAGTACTTGCGAGACTAATAGACCTACCAAACACAGCAGCTGAGAAACATGCTCACCTTCATCTTGAAGGACAAACAAGAGATCAAATAAGGCAATCATCTCCTCCGTACTCACTATCCAAGGCCACAAACCCACTTTCCAGTTGAGGAAGTGATTTACCTGGACTTCACTCAAACTAGTCTACTGTATTCGATGCTCACAATGCAGTGGTCTCTACAATGGGGAGATGAAATATAGACTGGGCAATTGGTTTGCACAGCACCTGCATTTTGTCTGTAAAAATGCCTGTTGTCTGCCACTTTAACACACCACCGTGTTTCCAGGCCTACACCTCTGTCTCAGGCTTGGTGCAGTGCTTGTCCAGCAGTTGCTTAAATGTCCCTAATGTCTCTGATTTTACTGCCACCACTGGCAGTGCATTCCATGTACTATGTAAAAAAATTACCTCTAACATCTCCCCTAAATCTTCCTCCAATCGTCTTAAACTTATGACCCCTTGTGGCAGCCATTTCTGCCCTGGGGAAAAGTCTCTGGCTATCTACTCTATGTATGCCTCGCATTATCTTGTACACCTCTATCAAGTCACCTCTCTCCTTTCTTCTCTGCAGTATGAAAAGCCCGAGCTCACTCAACCTCTCTTCGCAAGACAAACTCTCCAATCCAGGCAGCATCCTGCTCAATCACCTTTGCACTCTCTCAAGCATCTACATCCTTCCTATAATGAGAACTGGACACAATAAGAACAAGAAATGACATCACCATAGAAAATGACATCACCATAGGAAATGACATGACAAACCCACAGAAACCCAAATATATAAATAGAAAGCAGGAATCATCAGCAATGATTTGGATGGAGGCTCATTGAAAATGTTACCTAGTATGGTGACGAAACATCTGAAAATGAACCTTTCAGTTCAGCGAGCAAACCTATAACCAGAACCTCAACCTGAGTTACAAATCTTCTCAAAACTCAGTAGGTCATTAAAGTGTTTTCAAGCCTGAGGTAGACAGATTTTTAATCAGTAAGGGAATTAACAGTTATAGGGGAAAAACAGGAAAGTGGAATTGGAGTAGCCATGATCTCATTGAACGGTGGAGCAGACTGAATGGCCTAATTTTACTTTGGCATTTTATGGTCTTAGTCAACAATTTCAGGGCGCTGAATCTTACATTTTTTTGGCTATATGCCAATCACCTTAAATTTTTTTGGAGAGTTTATCACCATAAGACCAAATGAATTTTATTGCTGTACCTTACCACAGCTACCCCATTAACTATCTACCTTGCTGAACACAGGAAGAAGGTCAATGAACTTCTCCATTCCACCAGTTAAAGTTCATTATCTTCTCTTCTTTACCTCACACTCACTCTATCTGCATGATCTCCCTACCCAATCACCCACCCCAAAACCTGATACCAATAACCTTGCCTGCCATCTGTGCTGTCCACTCACTCACTTGGGACACCTCCTCACCCAGTCCCAAAGTAACCGCTGTATTTCTGTTACTCCTTCCAAAGTGAATCAACTTACACTTTTCTGCATTTAACTCCATTTGCCATCTCTCACCCCAGCTCTGCAGCTTATCTACATCGGAGGCAGTCCGGAAAGGGTTTGTGAGGCTGATACCGGTTTGGATGGATTGTTTTATGAGCTTATACTCTACTGAGAATGACAGGAAAATGTACTGAAACATATGGGCTTCTCAGGGGACTTGACGGGGGAGATGCAGCAAGGTTGTTCCTTCTTGTGGGAGAGTCCAGGACCAGAGGGGATGATGTTATAGTCAGCTCTCCTCCATTTAAGACAGCAATGGGGAGGAATGTCTTCTCTCAGAGAGGAGTGAATCTGTGGAAATGCTTCACCACAGAGGGCTGTCAAGACTGGTTCATTCAGTAGAGTCAAGGCTGAGATTGACAGATTTTTAATCAGTAAGGGAATTAAGAGTTATGGTGAAAAGGCAGGGAAGTGAGTTAAGAATTATCATAGAATCCCTACAGTGTAGAAAGAGGCCATTCAGCCCATCAAGTCTGCACCGATTTTCCAAACAACATCCCCCGTATCCCTATAACCCTGCATTTCCCATGGCTAACCCACCTAACCTGCACATCCCTGGACACTATGGGCAATAATATGGTCAATCCACTTAATCTGCACATCTTTGGACTGTGGGAGGAACTGGAGCACCTGATGGAAACCCATGCAGACACAGGGAGAACAGACAGTAGTTGGAAACGAGATAGGTAATTGCCGGTGGAGGTGATAGTGATAGGTCAAAAGAGGAGGGTGGAGTGGATAAGTCTGACCTATCATTATCACCCACCACCTACATCTACCTATTGCCTTCCCAGCTACCTTCCCCACCCAACCCTCCTATTTATTGCTCAGTCTTCTTCCCACATCAACATTCCTGATCAGGGCTTATGCCTGAAATGCTGACTTTCCTGCTCCTCGGATGCTGCCTGACTTGCTGTGCTTTTCCAGCAGTTTCTGATTTTGTTACTCATTTTCGGCACTGGGGCTGCTCATGGCTCAGAGCAGCACAAGATGACTGGAAGGCGATTTCAGTTGACTTAGAATAGTTTGTTTGGTGTAGTTTGTATTGACATATATCATCAGTTCGAACAATAGACAGAATATATCCGAGGTAACATGATTTAGATAGCACACACAGGGTCCTGTTCCAGACATGCAGCTGCAGTTTAGACAGAGACAGCTGGATAAGGACACCTGTGCTTTCCAGCACCACTCTAATCTAGACTCTGGTTTCCAGCATCTGCAGTCCTTGTTTTTACCTAGTGGATAAGGACACCCTTGAGTTTGCCAGTAGAAGAATTCGACTCTCAGATTTAAGACCGGATATCACAAATAGATCTACTTTAGTTCAGATTCCCAGATAATCATAGTTATAGATTTTGATTTAGTTTTAGATCATACTTAGAACCTTCTAAAATAAACCACAATAAGTATGAAAGAGATGAACAAGGCAGTAAGGGAGGTCCCCACTCTGCTAGCAGGGAGGATTGAATTATAGCTGCAGAAGCCAGCGGTATTGGTTAAGTAAGATGCGCTGTGAAAACCCCAGGATTGAGAAAAGGGTGTCTGGGAAACTAGATCATGGATGACCAACGATTGTCATAAGGCTGCCCGACCCTGACCATAGTCATGTGATTAATTTGATTGGGTGTGCATGTAATATATTAATAATATGATTGGTCTGTAATTACTACGGGCGAGCTGACAACAAACGTACAAACGTTTATATCTTTCCTTTGTTTATTGAAGCAGCTCTGGGTCCCCATCAGTATAACTGCAATAAACTCTTTGATGCTGGAAGCGGACCCTGGGGTGTCGAGTGATTTATTTCGTTATTACTTTATTTATTTAGTCACCAGCTGCTGCAGTTCCTTGGGTTTTTTGTTAGGGAAAGGAGAGTGGACAGTATCAGTGAATCTTGCAGCACATAAGGTGACCATTCAGCCAACTGTAACTGTGCTAGCTCCCAATCCCAATGTACTTTGCTGCAGGCTTCTCCATTACACATCTACGTCTAAACCGTTGTTTGAAAATTACCACCAAAACTGCTGGCGCATTTTCCTGGATGTAAATAGGAATTAACAATGGAACCCAGGGAAGCGCAAGAGTAGCAATGGTGATTTTTGTTTGTTCTGGCTGAATAGAGATATACGTTCATGGCAAGGAGAGGTCAGTGGTATGAGAGGCAGAGTGTTTGATGAGTGGAAACTGCCAGGACAGCTGGGAGAATTTGAAATTAGTTAGACATAGAATTACAACAAAAATATAAAAGTACCAAAGAAAAAAGCTTTTACTCGTATGAAAAATTAACCATAACTCAAAGGTTTTACAAATAATTGATCATTTGTTTAAATTATGGATATTCTATGGATAGGCAGTGATTTATTGTAAACTGCATTGTAATTAAGCTGAGTTTCTGTCAGATTGTTTTATTCAGTGATGTTATCAGAAACAACATCAATAAGATTATTTAAAGAAGTGACTGATCAAATAAGTTTGTGAGTCATAAATATTCCTCAGGGTTGCCAGTGGGAGATTAGTTGGCGAGAAAAATGTCATCTTAAATAGGTGTTTTTCTTGTAATAGAGGGCTCAGAAATTATTGATGCGTAGCTTAACACAGACTATTAATAAGTATTCTGCCTTACTGTGTTTGTACCTGCAATACATTTGAAAATGGTAATACTAACAATAGCGAAGTGTTAATCACATCGTGATCATATTTTAGTTCCAACACCACAGTAAATATTGCATCCTGAGCATTTATGGGTCAGGTTAGATTGAAAGGTGGCGTGACAAATTTGGAAGGGACCGGGGGTGTTCTTGCTAAAGATATACTGGGACAGACCTTCCTGTTCTCTCATCTGGACAAAATATATTAGAGGATTACCGATTACCCAGGGAGGAAATAATCGTACACTTTATGACATGGAACAGAACTTATCTGATTTTCAGCTTATTAAGAAAAGGAAAGAACTTACAACTAATGCTACACTCTGCACAACTCAGTAAATCCCTTTGTGCTCGCAGTCATAGAACCTCTTCAGTGTGGAAATAGGCTATTCAGCCCATCGAGTACAAACTGACCCTGTGAAGAGCAACCCACCCAGACCCACACTGCTACCCTATAACCCTGCATTTCCCATGGCCAATTCACCTGACCTGCTCAGCTTTGGACTGTGGGAGGAAACTGGAGCACCTGGAGGAAACCCACACAGACACGGGGAGAATGCGCAAACTCCACATTGACAGTCGCCTGAGGGTAGAAACAAACCCAGGCCCCTGGTGATGTGAGGCAGCAATGCTAACCACTGAGCCAACCTAAATTAAGTCAATTAAGTACATTTTGTATTTTAGGCACCATCATTAGGGAACATGAGTTTGTGATCCTTTCCCTATTCCCTTACTGTGTTAATGTCCTGTACGCTCTGAGCCCTGGGAATCCCGGATTTGGAAGCAGGGAAATGTGCTGCTTGGGAAAACCTGGAATGGTTGAGTTTTACAGCTGGTTGGATGGTTGCTCAATACTGGGCACTGACTGATCGAACCTGCCCACTCTGTAGCCCAGACATCCTTCACCTTTACAAAACTTCACCCAGTGTATGTTTATTTTTCAAAGCTGTTAGCTCTGTCTCAGTAAGAAGGCCAGACATGATAATGTGCACCTTGGAAATCAAGGAGGTGCTGGCTGTGGTTCAGAAATGGAATTCCTCTTTGAACTGCACTTTTTTGTTCATCGGCCTGAATGAAGATGACCCATGTTTATACAGTTGTAGAGTCATACATCACTGAAACAGTGTAACAGGAGAAAGTGAGGTCTGCAATGCTGGAGATCGGAGTTGAGTGTGTGGTACTGGAAAAGCACAGCAGGTCAGGCAGCATCCGAGGAGCAGGAGAATCGATGTTTCGGGCCGAAGCCCTTCATCAGGAATCCTGAACTGTTGCGCTTTTCCAGCACCAACCTCCCTTCAGTCCAACCAGTCCACAACAACCATAATCTCAAGCTAAACTAGTCCCGCCTGCCTGGTCCTGGCCCATATCCCTCCAAACATTTCTTATTCGTGGACTTAAGCAAATTTTTTAAACATGTTGTAATTGTACCCACACCCAACACAACCTCTGGATGTTCGTTCTACACACAAGCCTCCCTCTGTGTAAAAAAATTGCCCCTCATTGTCTTTAAAATCTTTCTCCTCTCACCTTAAAATAGGCCCCCTAGTCCTGAGATCACCCACCCTGGTATTATGGACCAGACCAGTTCCCTCAAATAATTTTAAGAAAGTAGTCTAGACTAACTTTTACTATTTTAAAGTTAAAAATGAAGTGTGTTTTCCAGATGTGATGTGACTGGTCAAATTACTCAACATTGAGCAAAACACAATTTATTTAAACACTATAGTTAAAATACAAAAAAAATTGGAGTTTAGATTAACTTAACTATTGACAAACTTAACCAAATAATAATTACAGTATTAACTAATTAACTGTTTCAATATAGTAATATCCCAAAAGCACACCCCTTGCCAAAAATCAGACACAGATTCTCACATGCAGTTCTCCAATCCAGGACAACATCAAAAGAGATTCCAGAGGAAGTATCAGCTCAGAAATCTTTTACTGAAGCTTCCAAATCCTCACGGAACCCAAACAGATTCCAACTACTACAGTTAATAAAAAATAGAGAGCTTGGTCTGCGAGAACTGGCCACCCCTTTTCCATTGTTACAATAGTTTTAAAAAAACCTTAAAGATCTCCTAAATTATTTACTTAAGCCGTTTTTAGTAGCCAGTTTGGCACCTCTGCCTTTACAACCTCTCTTCAAAAAACCAAGGACAAAATAACCTCTTTAAAGTGACTGCATCGTCACCCGAGGCCATTAACCCTATACCCCTCAGAGAATTCCTACAATGTAGAAACAGGCCATTTGGCCCAACAGGTCCATACCGACCCTCTGAAGAGTATCCCACCCAGATCCATTCCCCTATCCTCTTACTCTACATTTCCCCTGACTAATGCACCTAACCTACACATCTCTGAGCACTGTGGGGTAATTTGGCATGGACAATTCACCTAACCTGCACATCTTTGGACTGTGGGAGGAAACTCACGCAGACATGGGGAGAATGTGCAAACTCCAGCCCAAGGTTGGAACCAAACCTGGGTCCCTAGCGCTGTGAGGCAGCATTGCTAACCACTGAGCCATACCCTATCTTCATGATTTTATAGACCTTTATAAGGTCACTTCTCAACCTCCTGCACTCCAGGGAAAAACATACTCCCCTATCCAGCCATTTTTTAGATAACTCAAACCCTCCATTCCTGGCAACATTCTGGTAAATCTTTTCTGAACCATCTCCACCTTAATAATATCCCTCTTATAACAGGGTGACCAGAGACTGTGGACACAGTCCTTCAGAAGAGGGCTCAGCAATGTCCTGTACAGCCTGAACATGATGTCCCAACTCCTACACTCAATGATCTGAGCAATGAAGGCAAGCGTGCTAAACCTGATAGTTTGGTGGGAAGGTAGATGTTGATTTGTGATTGTAAACGATTCTGCTGTAAATGAAGCAGGAGAGTGCAGTCCATTAAGTTTGGGTGAGTTGCTGGCTGGGGATTTCCCATGCCTGTGCCTCCTCTCTGACTCTGATATGCCAATGCTTTGCTGGTTTTAGATTTAGATTTAGATTAGATTACAGTGTGGAAACAGGCCCTTCGGCCCAACAAGTCCACACCGACCCGCCGAAGCAAAACCCACCCATACCCTTACATTTACCCCTTACCTAACACTACAGGGAGAACGTGCAAACTCCACACAGTCAGTCGCCTGAGGTGCGAATTGAACCCGGGTCTCTGGCGCTGTGAGGCAGCAGTGCTAACCACTGTGCCACCGTGCCGCCCTTTACATTTGGTTCCTATGACACTGGACTTGAATCTGAAACTCCTAAGTGTCAGCTTCCTTGTCACACTTCCTTTGACTGTATGACACTGGCCTGACACCCTCGCTCCCAGAATCGACAAAAATTCACTTGAGTAAATCAGTATCAGAATTTCAGATGAGAGCAGCATCCCAGCCTGTGTGGCATTGCCGAGAGAGGGCATTGATGTTGGACGTGTTAGCCCAGGGTGAGCACCTCAATCCTGCTATTTAATCCTGCCTCTGTAGTTGCTCCAGTGAGAGTGGCTAGGCTTCTTTGCAAGACCCGGTCTCTCGCATGTACAGCAGAACGGACAGGATTATTACTCTATAGACTTCCAGCTTTAATCAGACATACCCTTCCTCATTCTGAGACAGATGCTTGAAGTCTACAGAAGGTCAAACTGGGTTTGGTAATTTTTGTCTGTACCTCATTGCATGCAATGCGAGGAAATCCCAAGTCAGTAACTTGTCCAAAACTTAATCCTCTATGGCCCGTCCTCTATACCACGTAATGATTCAGGTGGTAACCAGCCTCAGCAATCACTCCATACCCACTGGGATCTGCCACACACAGCAGCTGAGAAATATGTTCACCTTGTAGGACTATCTGGAAATTAAACCAAGTAAGGCAATTATCATTACAAGAAGGGAGGAGAGCAAACATATAAAAACAACGGACTGTCAGGGTGGGACAATCTGGTGGAATGTGCCAGGGGCTTAATCATGGTCTGTTATGGGTGGATTTCTGTTGCATCCATGCTATTTTTGAGGTAGTCTGGGGGTTAGATCAGATTCCCTATAGTGTGGAAACAGGCCCTTTGGTTCCACAAGTCCACACCGACTCCGAAGAATAACTCCGAAGAATAGACTCTTTCCTATCCTGAAGAGTCTTCTCCAATAGTTTCCCTACCACTGATGGAAGGCTCAGCTGTCTGTAATTTCTCAGACTATCCCTGTTGACCTTCTTAAACAAAGGAACAATATTGACTATTCTCTAATCCTCTGGGACCTCTCCTGTGGTTACAGAGGATACAAAGATTTTGAACAAGACCTCAGCATTCTGGGGTAGATCTCATCAGGTCCTGGGGACTTCTCTATCTTAATGCTTTTCAAAACACCTAACTCCCTCCTGCTTTTTCTTATCTTGACGTGACCTAGAATATCAACATACTCATCCACTTGTTATTCCATTTATTCCATTAGCTGTCCACATATCTGTTCCTCTGTCTCTCCCTGGCTGTTGGGAGACCTACAGTATAATCCCAACATAGTGACTAAACCCTTCCCATTCCTGAGCTCTACCCATTTGGCCTCACTGGATTAACCCTTCAAGGTGTCCTCCCCAAATAGGGAGGCAATATTCTCTCTCATCAGTAACGTAACCCCCATAGCTTTGTTTTTTTTTTGGAAAAAAGATTAGATTAGATTAGATTACTTACAGTGTGGAAACAGGCCCTTCGGCCCAACATGTGAGGCAGTACTGCTAACCACTGTGCCACCGTGCCGCCCACAAATTATTTGGATATTACAACAAATACAGAACAAAGCAATTCAAAATAGTACAAAGAAACCTACCAATTACATAAATAAATAATAACTAATAAATAATGACAATAATAATAATAAAAAGGAATATAAATACATTACAGCTCAGTGAAATAGAGTATTAGCCCTGACTGTCGAGAGCATAAAGTTATACATATTCATGTGTTCGTAGTTCTTCCTTTCTGGATACCAGATTCATTAAACAGAATCGTCATGGCTATATAAAGACCCTCATTGGTACGGCAGATAAATCTGTACCCAAGTAGTCCAAAAAGGGCTGCCATGAAAAATTCTCAGTTTTATGATGCACCATACTCGTAAGACTCGTAAGGGATGTGTTCCATGACTAGCTTATGCCAGCCTGACAATCCTGAGGGGGGTTTTAGACACCCGCCCGAACAGAATGTTCTTTCTTGCACAAAAAAATGAGGATACTGAAGAGCTGTTTTTTTGCACATTGCTAAAGGGGCGGTACGGTGGCACAGTGGTTAGCACTGCTGCCTCACAGCACTAGAGACCCGGGTTCAATTCCTGCCTCAGGCAACTGTCTGTGTGGAGTTTGCACATTCTCCCCGTGTCTGTGTGGGTTTCCTCCCACAGTCCACAATGTGCAGGTTAGGTGAAGGGGTAAATGTAGGAGAATAGGTCTGGGCGGGTTGCTCTTTGGAGGGTTGGGCTGAAGGGCCTGTTTCCACACTATATGTAATGTAATGTAATGTAATCTAATCAATTAACCAGGTGAAGAAGAGACCGGATCCATCTTCTACTCTGTCCCCAAGACTCACTCTCTTTCGCCCACCACAGCACTCCAGTATGACCAGAGACAGTGTGAGCATTCCTGTACTCATTTGCATTGGAGACACTCCCACTTTAAATTTTGAGAGACGATCTGGAGCCAAGTGGACTCTATGGAGAATCTTCATTTGCAATGCATGGGTCTTATTGCAAATCAAGATCCTTCTTGCATTTTCCCAGATGTCTTCCCATGTTTTAGAGGAGATCTTAAAGTCCAGCTGCCTCTCCCGTACATTATAGAGCTGCCCGAGAGGCCGTCTCCCAACAGGTGATTGAGCTTGCTGACAGAAAGTGTGTTCTCAGAACTCAGTACCCTCTTCTCCCTGTCAGATCTATAGGGGAATCAATTAGAAGTGTAGTCTGTTTTTGAATGAAATCTCTGATTTGAAAAAAAATGGAAGAGGTCCCTATTGGGCAATTCGCATTTCTGAGATAACTGGTCGAAAGACATCAGTGTGTCCCCCTTGAATATGTCACCCAGGCAAGACACATACCTAGCTGCTCACGGTTAAAACCCCAAATCCATCATCCCCGACTGTAAACCCAGCATACCAACTATGGGTGTAAAAAATGATGTTTTGACAATATTGCCCTCACTCTGCTACATTTCCCTCCATGCTTTAACAGTATTAATAACTATTGGGCTATGGCATTAATCCTCAACTGTCCTCATTTTGTCCAAGAACAGTAAGCTGGTAAGGGGGCATCTTGCCTGAGAAGCTTTGATGTCTAACCATAGTTAGAGAGGGTCCCCCCAGGCACAGTCATTCACGTAAGATAACAACAAGATTAATTTATAATTTTTAATATCTAGGAGGTTCACTTCTCCCAGTCTGTGGGGCAGCTGCAATTTAGTTAGTTTCATAAAGGTAGAGAGTGTGGTGCTGGAAAAGCACAGCCAGTCAGGCAACATCCGAGGAGCAGGAGAATCGACTTTTTGGGCATAAGCCCTTCATCAGGATTGAGGTTTGTGGCCAATGGGGCTGAGATAAATGGGAGAGGGAGCAGGGCTGGGGGGGAGGGTACCTGAGAATACGATAGAGAGATGAAGGTAGGGTATGGCGCTGTGAGGCAGCAGTGCTAACCACTGTGCCACCGTGCCGCCCACTAAAGGTTAGGACAGGTCAAGAGGGCGGTGCCGAGTTGGAAGGTTGGAACTGGGATAAGGTGAAATAAGGGAAGGGGAAATAAGGAAACTGGTGAAATCCACATTGATCCCATGTGGCTGGAGAGTCCCAAGGCAGAAGATGAGGCATTCTTCCTCAAGGCATTGGGTGGTAAGGGTTTGCCGATGGAGAAGGCCCAGGATTAGTATGTTCTTGGGGGGAGTGGGAGACAGAGTTAAAGTGTTTGGCCATGGGGTGGTGGGATTTTTGTGTGCGTGTATTCCAGGAATGTTCTCTGAAGCGTTCCGCAAGTAGGTGTCCTGTCTCCCCAGTGTTGAGGAAAGCACATCAAGAGCAACGGATCCAGTAGATGACGTGTCATCTTCCGCCTTTGGACCCTCCAACCATACGTTAAAATGTGGATTTCCTCAGTTTGCTCAGCAAACTCGAATTACAATTCACTGAACTTCAGCAAAAGAAATGCCACAAAGCATAAAAACAACATAAACTAAAACAGCTACAACCAACACACCTACAAAACTTGTAAAAACTATGTACACAAGAGACGAAAAAGCAAAAAAGTGCCAAAGGCACTGATTAGAGGAATTTATCCCCAATCCAAACGGCGCACCCATACATCCCAAGACCCTCCTTGCCATCCCAACCACCCTCTTACCTCCTCTGAGCTCAGGTCTCGCCAGCAACACAAGCAATACAAGATGAAGTAGCAAAAAAAAAGACAGAAAGATTAGATTCCTTAGAGTGTGGAAACAGGTCCTTCGACCCAACCAGTCCACACCCACCCTCTGAAGAGTAACCCACCCAGACCCATTTCCCTCTGACTAATGCACCTAACACTACGGGCAATTTAGCATGGTCAATTCACCTGACCTGCACGTTTTTAGACTGAGAGGGGAAACTGGAGCACCCGGAGGAAACCCACACAGAGACGGGGAGAATGTGCAAATTCCACACAGACTGTCACCTCAGGCTGGAATCAAACCTGGGACCTTGGTGCTGTGAGGCAGCAGTGCTAACCACTGAGCCACTGTGCGGCCCCATATAATATACACAAGCAAGTTAAAAGTAAATACGTCATCCATGCCCTGGTATAACTTAACTTAGAAATTGAAGGTAAATACTCTATCCAGCCCGAGCATAATTTAACACAACTTATTACCAACAAAAAGGAGACTCCACCAAGTTCTCCCTAAAGAAGGACAAACCCAACCACGTTGTTACCTGCACCTATTCAATCATCTGGTTTATGTTAGCATGTCCACAAAGTTCTTTGCTATCACTTTTTTTATAGATATTTTTATTTAAAAAGATTTTTAAGATTTTTTACAAAATTACAAAAATAATACAAACTAATGTATTGCACTTTACAATATAATAACCACATCAATATACAATTAAAAAAAATTAACCACTAATCTATTCTACAAACAACCAGAACATATAATAGGATATCATACATTACTAATAATAAACAAAAAGGTAAATAAATAACTATAATAACCACATCAATATACAATTTAAAAAAACTAACCACTAATCTATTCTACAAACAACCAGAACATATAATAGGATATCATACATTACTAATAATAAACAAAAAGGTAAATAAATAACTAGATATATGCTCGGAATAAATTTATATCAAGTCTTAACAAAACCTGTATTTATACGGCACGGTGGCTCAGTGGTTAGCACTGCTACCTCACAGCGTCAGGGACCTGGGTTCGATTCCCAGCTCGGGCAGCGTATGTTGTTACTAAGCTACAGAGAATCACAGTCCTTAGGACAGCCTTGAATACCGCATTTACTGTCTGTGTGGAGTTTCATGTTCTCTGTGTGGGTTTGCTCCGGTTTCCTCCCGCAGGCCAGGTGAATTGGCCATGCTAAATTGTCCATAGTGTTAGGTGGATTAGTCATGGGTAAATGTAGGGAAATGAGTGGGTTGCTCTCCAGAGAGTCAGTGTGTACCTGTTGGGTCGAAGGGCCTGTTTCCACACTGTAGGCAATCTAATCTATATGGGATTGGTCCCCCTGGGGGTGCCGGAACCATTACCATGGCTAAGCAAACGCCTTGAACAGTGTGGTCAAAATATCTGTGTCGGTGTAGTTCAAAAAGGACTGCCATGTTCTATAAAGTAATTCTGTTTTTTGGTGTACCATATTCATGAGGAGGTCAAGGGGGATATATTCCATGACTATCCTGTGCCAATTTGAAAGTCCTGGGAGACCTTCGGATATCCAATTCACTAAAATATTTTTCCTCGCACAAAAGGAAAGGATAACAAATAATTTCCTCCCATATACGTCCAAAGGGGGAAAATTTGGAGAGCCCAAAAGTAGGGACACTGGATCCAATCCAATCTCCATACCCAAAATCTCTGTCAAAGCATTCGCTACTCTGTCCCAATACCTGCGGATTACCAACTTCAATTTTGCAGTTAGGACAATTTGGGATGCTCCTGCCTTGAACTTTGCTAGTCGCTTAGGTGCCATGTGAGCCCTGTGAAGTATCTTTAATTGAGTAGCCTGAGTTCTGTTACAGATAGAGATCTTCCTGGCATTTTCCAAGATGTCCTTCCACATTTCTAAAGAGATTTCCAACCCTAATTCTTGATTCCAGGTTTTATATAACCGTTCGATGTCCTTTGATACAATATTGCATAGTGAGTGATAGAGAGTACTGACTGAGGGTGGTCCCATTGGCCAAAGCAGTCTCCTTTCCCTATCCAATTTATAAGAATTGACTATCTGTGTGGTCTTCTTTTGTATAAAGTCTCGCATTTGAAAATATCAAAAGAGGACCTTGCGAGGCAATCCAAACTTCTGGTGTAGCTGCTCAAAGGACATTATGACCTCCCCATCGAACAGATCTCCCAAACAGGAGATAATTCTGGACTCCCAAGTTTTGAATGTAGCATTGGTCAGCCCTGGCTGGAATCCCAACGTTCCCACTGTGGGGGTATATGGGGAGGTTTTTTGCAGGTTACCCTCATCTTGTCGCATTATCCTCCAGGCTTTGACTGTATTTAATATAATAGGGTTTTTACAATAGTCCATAATAACTCATGTCTTGTCCATAAGTAGTAGATTGATGAGGGGACATTTTGCATGGGAGATCTCAATATCTAACCAGACTGACTGTGGGTCACGAGTGACCCAATCAGTTACATAAGATAATAAGGAGCTCAAGTGGTACCTCTTGAAATCTGGAAAGTCCAGCCCTCTCCTTACTTGTGGAAGCTGCAGCTTTTCTAATTTGATAAGGGGCCGTCTATGATTCCAAATAAAGGAGCCGAGTCAACTGTAAAGCTTACACAGCAGGGCCTGTCTCAGCAGCATCAAAGGGAGCATTCTCATAGGGTATAAAAGACAAGGTAGGATTTTCATCTTAACTAAGGCTACTCTGCCTAGCTAGGATATTGGGAGTTCTTCCCAGGGTTGAAAGTCCTGCCTTATTTTCTCTAATAATTGAGTATAATTGGCTTCTAGTGACTACCGAAAGGGAAAACAAGATCCGGCCGGAAAATTAGATATACCGGCAAGGCCTCCCAAAGGCATGACCTTCGATTTCGTAAAACTGATTTTGTAACCTGAAAACATACGAAATAGATTGACCACTTGAATTAAGCGGGGCAAAGGTGTCAAAGGATGACATAAGAAAAGGAGGACATCATTTGCATAGAGTGTAATTTTGTGCTTGCCCGATCCAACCTCCAGAGCTGTTATGATTAGATTAAAAGTCACACAACATCAGGTTATAGTCCAACAGATTTAATTGGAAGCACACTAGCTTTCGGAGCGACGCTCCTTCATCAGGTGATTCATCAGGACAATCACCTGATGAAGGAGCGTCGCTCCGAAAGCTAGTGTGTTTCCAATTAAACCTATTGGACTATAACCTGGTGTTGTGTGATTTTTAACTTTGTACACCCCAGTCCAACACCGGCATCTCCAAATCATGATTAGATTAGATTCCATACAGTGTGGAAACAGGCCCTTTGGCCAACAGGTCCACACCGACCCTCCGTAGAGAAACCTATCCAGGCCCATTTCCCTCTGACTAATGCATCTAACACTACGGGCAATTTAGCATGGCCAATTCATCTAACCTGCACATCTTTGGACTGTGGGAGGAAACCCATGCAGACACGGCGAGAATGTGCAAACACCACACAGACAGTTGCCCGAGGCAGGAATTGAACCCAGGTCCCTGACGCTGTGAGGCAGCAGTGCTAACCACTGAGCCACCATGCCATTAGGGTCAGTTCATATAGCTTCCTCCAGCAACTCAATCACTAGCATAAATAATAATGGTGAGACAGGACATCCCTGGCGACAGCCTCTGCCAACGCTAAAGCTATCCGAACTTAGACCATTGCTGATCACCGCTGCTTTGGGATCATTATATAATACTGAAACCCATTTAGTAAAGACCTCTCCAACACCGAACCGTTCCAGCGTATAAAAAAGATATGGCTATTCTACCCGATCGAATGTCTTATCTACATCTGGCAGGCTGGTATCATATTTAAGATTCTTCTAATGTTATTAGTTGATCTGCGACCCTTTGTAAACCCCATCTGGTCCTCTTTTATAATGAATGGGTAAAACCCTCTCCAGTCTGAATGCTAACATTTTTGAGAGAATTTTAAAATCCACATTTAACAAGGATATGGGTTTATATGAAGAGCAATCTTCTGGGGCCTTTCCCTTCTTAAGAATGAGAGAAATATTTGCTTCTCTCAGCAATGTGAATAGTTATACATATTTATGAGTGGCCCAGCCAATTCCCCTATAAATTCTTTATAGAACTCAGCCTGGAATCCGTCTGGTCTGGGCGCTTTGCCACTCTGAAGCTGCCTCACCACCTCCTGTACTTCCTGGGTTGTCGGGGAGCACTCAAGAACGACACCTGCTCCAAGGTTAGATCAGGGAGGGCCAGATTTTTAAAGAAAGACTCCATCTTCCTCGTTCTATCTTCACAGTCCTGTGACTTATACAATTCAAAATAGAATTTCCTAAAAGCTGCATTGATCTTTT
The DNA here is from genome assembly GCF_004010195.1 of Chiloscyllium plagiosum. NCBI lineage: Eukaryota > Metazoa > Chordata > Chondrichthyes > Orectolobiformes > Hemiscylliidae > Chiloscyllium > Chiloscyllium plagiosum. The sequence goes on from NC_057730.1 coordinate 2,968,076, forward strand.
TACGATTACAAGTCAGGGTACCAGCACTCTCTCTAATAGACGTAATGGCTTTTCTTTATAGCAAGGTATGCTAGATACCTGCCAGGTTTGTCACCGTATTGAAATAATCTCTGCTTCAGGAATAATATCTCCCTCTTTGCTGTTTGAGTAAATGCGGTATTCAAGGCTGTCCTAAGGACTGTGATTCTCTGTAGCTTAGTAACAACATACGCTGCCTCAGCTGCCTTCAGATGAGCCTCGAGCAGACGCTGTTGCTTTCCCTTTTGTCTTTGCCGGGTCGCGGAATATGAGATAACCAAGCCTCACACGTATGCCTTAGCAGTCTCCCACATTATCAATGGGTTACTGGCCGTGCCTGAATTGATATCCCAGTTGGTTTTAAATTCCTGCGAAAAATATTTTACAAACTTGCTATCCTTCAATAAGAAAGGATCCATACACCAATGTCAGGGGCCTATCCCATCATCACTAGTCTTAACTTCCATGTATACCAGAAATAGTTATATTACCTATTTTACAAGACAGTATCAAGTTCAAAACGGTCGAGGGGACAAAAAACATGTCGATTCTGGTATGGCACTTGTGTGGGTTAGAGTAGAAAGTAAAGTCTCTACCCTCAGGGTGGAGACACCTCCACACATCTACCAGCCCCAGCTCCCTGTTCAGGTCCGCCAATTGCCTTGACCTCAGAGATAGGCCCGCAGACCTCCTAGGTATCCTGTCTGTCTCTGGGTCAATGATACAATTAAAATCTCCCCCTATAATTATATGGGGGACCCCGAGAACCATCAACTTAGAGAACGCTTCCACTACAAATTTAAAAGAGTGTGCCAGAGGGCAATAAAGATTCAAAATCCCATATTCCTCTCCATATATTAGGGCTTTAATCTATATATACCGTCCTGACTCATCTTTTATCTGGCTTAACTTTTGGAAGGGAAGTTTCTTCCAAATAAGAATGGCTACTCCCTACTTTTTGAGCTGAATGTTGAAAAGAACACCTTGTCAAACCCACCCTGTTGCAGCCTCGAGTGCTCCTTATCATAGACCATAGAACAATACAGCGCAGAACAGGCCCTTCAGCCCTCGATGTTGCGCCGACCTGTGAACTATTCTCCGCTCACCCCACCTACACTAACCCATCATCATCCATGTGCTTATCTAAGGATTGTTTAAATCTCCCTAATGTGGCTGAGTTGACTACATTGGCAGGTAGGGCATACCATGCCCTTACTACTCTCTGAGTAAAGAACCTGCCTCTGACATCTGTCTTAAATCTATCACCCCTCAATTTGTAGTTATGCCCCCTCGTACACGCTGACATTGTCATCCTAGGAAAAAGACTTTCACTGTCTACCCTATCTAATCCTCTGATCATCTTGTATTTCTCCTGTAAGAGAGAGCTACATCCACCCATTCTTTTTTAAGACTTGATAATATCTTTTTCCTTTTGATTGGCAAATGGCTCCTCTTGACATTCCAGGTGCACCACCTAAACGAATAGCTAGCCATGATCGTCCAGGCAGGCCCAAGACCCCCCAGGACGAAGTACCCCACCCAAAAGGCATTGAATAAAGACCAAAACCAATTCACATATAAAAAACTCGTTTAAACAGTTAAATCAAAACAATTAAGAATTACTCCTAAATAAAAATAACTTAAAACATATTTAAAAGGAGAGTTTTCCCCCTGCTCACAGAGGGCACTACTACCTTCCAATAACCCCACCATAACCACTCCCAGCTAGAGCCCTGCCCTCGGCCTAGGCATTACAAAATAAAGTAAATAAGTTCCAGTATCTTATAAAACAGGAGTTAAAAGTGGGGGGGCAAAGTAGAGTCGTTATCCATACAGTTCAAGTCCCGCAGTCTATTTGAGAGTATCCAGGACTTCTTTTACTTTCTCAGGTGATCCAAGGTTATATACAGATCCTTGAGGAGAAAGTGAGGTCTGCAGATGCTGGAGATCAGAACTGAAAATGTGTTGCTGGAACAGCGCAGCAGGTCAGGCAGCATCCAAGGAACAGGAGAATCGACGTTTCGGGCATAAGCCCTTCTTCAGGAATCAAGTCATTCCTGAAGAAGGGCTTATGCCCGAAACGTCAATTCGTCCCACCTGCTGCGCTGTTCCAGCAACACATTTTCAGCTCTATATACAGATCCTCCATGACTGAAGCACAGCGTTGCTGGATATCACATAGAATATTGAATATTTAAGTTAATATTTAAGACGCTTCTTCGCCTCGTCAAATGTCCTCCTCTTGCGGACCACAACCAGAGAAAAGTCATGAAACAACATTATCTTGGAGCCCTTGTACATTGTGGCATGGGGATCCTTCCCCAAGACTCTGGAGGCCTCCAGCAACATGTTTTTCCCTGTAACATTGAAGTCAAACTAGAACCGGGCGGGGGCGTTGGTCCAATCCGGGCCTGCGCACAGCAACCCAGTGGGCCCGCTCAACCCACACTCGGCCCAGCTCTGACTCCAATTTTAATTGTTGTGGGAGCAATTGCTCCAGGAAGACCACAAGCTGGCCTTCCTCCTCTCGATCAGGAAGGCCCAGCAACCAAATATTTTTCCGACGACCTCGATTTCCAGGGTCAGGACTCGCCGCTCCAGACCCCGGACCTGACCCATGGATGACTCAGCAGCAGTCTCTGAGGCCGCGGTCTGTTGCTCCGCCCCTCCGACACACTGCCCGAATTTCTCAATCACTCAGTCATGCTTCTATAGCATGACTGAGATCGACTCCCACCTGGACTGAGTCTCCTCGATGGACGCATCGATCTTCTCTCAGAGTTTAACAAACTCCGAGATCAGGCTTGCCTCTGCAGGTAGGTCCCCTGAGGCGGCCATGGATATCTCTGCCCTTAGTAATTTCAAGAAGCACCAAACTGTTAAAGTTTGATGCAAAATGGCCGAGAGTGCTGGTAAATTACTCTCCCGAGTAATTCTGTCCTTCTTCTAATGTGGTGACCAAAACTACACATAATACTCCAGTTGTGGCTTAACCAGTGCCTTATACACTTTCATCACTGTATCCCTACTTTTGTACTCATATCTCTGCCAGTGAAGGAGAACATTCCATTTGCCTTTTTAGTAACCTTATTTACCTATACTGCTACATGTGCACTTGCAAGCCAAGATCTGTTACTTCATCTACACCTCTCAGTATATTCCCTAGCATTAAAACAAATACACCTCAGTGCCCCAGTCTCACCATGTTCAGCAACCTCCCTGTCTGTTCTTCCTTAGTCTCGGACTCTTCCTCAATCTTTTTACTTACTGACCTATGCTTTTAAACCTCCCGTGACACTAGTTTAATCCTTCGCAAGTGACAATAGTGAACATTCCCAGCCAAGGTATTGGTGCCCCTCCAGTTTAGATACAATCTGTCCTGTACAGGTCTCATCTGCCCCAGATGGCATCCCAGTGATCCAAATACCTGAAGTCCCCCCTCCTACACCCAGCTCTTTAGTCAAGTATTTAACTCTCTTCTTATTCCTAGCCTCATTGGCATATGGCACAGGGAGTAATCACAAGATTATACAACCCTAGACATCTTCCTTTTCAACTTTCCTTTAAATCACTGAAATCCTATTGCAAGACATCATCTCCTTCTGTCTATGTTGCTGTCCAATATGGACCATAACGTCTAACTGCTCATTCTCCCCCTTCAGAGTATCCTGTGCCTGCTCAGAGACACCCTTGACTCTAGCACCAGGGAGGTGACACACTATCCTGGAGTCTTGCCTGTGGCCACAGAAACCCCTGTCTGTGCTCCTGACTATAGTGTCCTCTATCACTACAGCTTGCCTGCACTTCAACTCTCCCTACTGTACAACAGTTCCAGTTGTGCTGCCACTGATCTACTTGAGGCTGCTGCTTTCCCCCAGAGGCCATTAATCTCTGATAGTATCCAAAATGGTTTCCCCCATATGAGGGGAATGGCCACAGGAACTCCTGCATGGCCTGCCCATACTTACTTATTATCCTGGTGGTGACCTGACTTTTCTCTTCCTGTATAGCCCTTGCTGATAGTATGACCAGCTCACTAAATCTGCTGTTCACAACATTCTCAGCCTCATGGGTGCTCCACAGTGAGTCCATGCGACAAATCAGAGTTGCAGCTAAATATACTTCCTGTTTACGTAGTCACCATGGAGACCATAATGTCGCTGATTTCCCACAGATCCCAGGAGTATTCCACAGCGCCGAGTTCTCCTGCCATTTCAAATGTTTCAACTAAATCAGCAATAGGCAATAATCCAGGAACTGGTTCCACAACCTTACCCACTCATCACCAAACTCAGGTCTCTCACTCCCACTTTTGATTCCGAGCAGACTACAACTATAAAAAGTGCCATATCTCGCTCCAGACATGACTCAATCTGCAAACCTGATCCCTGAACAGCCGAGCCTTGGCCACTTTTTAAGTTGTGATGCCAACCCTGGAGCTCCACCCCTAGATTCATTCCAGGTTTGGTCTGACTGACCCTGCTCCTAGGACTTTTTATCCTGCTGTTGCTGCTGTCACTGTTCGGAGCAAGCTTCCATTTAGCCTACACGGATTTTAGACAGCACTTGACAAGGTTCCACTTAGCTGACTCGTCAGAAAATTGAATAGGCACAGAGTCCAAGGAGCCAATTGGGATCCATTACTGGCTCAGAAGCACAAAGCAAAGGTTGCTGGGTGCATTTTGTGAATGGAAGGTTTCTGCTGCTCTCAGGACTGGATCCTTTGCTGTCCATGATAAAAATCAATGAACCAGGCTTAAAGGAAACTGGAATAATTAAAAGGTTTGTAGATGATACAAGAATTGACCAAAGAGGATGAAATCTCGAGGAAATGTCGAGGAAGATGGCAGTGGACTGGCCATGCAGGCAGAAAATTGCAGATGGAATTCAATCTGACAGATAAGACTAGGAGCTACATGATAGTTAGTAGGATTCTGAAAAGTATTGAAGCACAAAGGGAACTTGGCTGCAAGTCCACACACTCCTAAGCGTATTAGGACAAACAGATAAGAAGATTAAGACATAAAGTATAACTTTCTTTATTGGCCAAGGCTTTGAGTATAAGAGACAAGAGGTTATGATAGAACTGTATAAAACACGTTAGCTGACAGCTAGTGTACTGCATCAATTTTGGTCATGACATTACAGGAAAGATATGCTGTCTCCTAAGGGTGGTAATTCACAAGCACAATGCCAGGAATGGAGAATTTTTCATCGAGGTAAGACTGAGCAAACTCTAGTTGTTTTCTTTGCAAGAGAGGAAGCAGAGGAGTGATTTAATTGAGATGTACAAATTGAAGGTTCTGGATACAGTGGATAGGAAAGACATTTTTTCCCACTGAGAGATCAATAATCTGGGACGAAAGTTTGAAGTAGGCTTTGAGGGGAGTAGAGGAGAAATATTCCCACTGAGAAGGCAGGGACATCTAGAAATCATGGCCTAATGGTGTGGTAATAGCACAAACTCTCAATGCATTTTATAAGGATATGGATTTGAGATGCTGTTACCTACAGGACTGTGGATCAAGAACTGGAAGATGGCTTTGGTTAGATCACTACTCTGAATGAACAAAATGGACCATGTGGTCCCTTTCGGTGTTATAAATCTTTTCATGTTTCCGTTTGAAGTTTAGGCAGTTTATAAGGTGCTTCTGCAGTGTTTTCAACCTTCCAGTCGTCATAGTGTACTAACTGAGGAATTTCCAAACTAAGATTAATGGATTCTTTTCAGCCAAGGGTATTAAGAACTACAGAGCTCATTTAGGTAGATGAGGTTAAGATACAGATCAGCCATGATTTAAATGAGCTGACTCAAGGGACAGGATGTCCTACGCCTGCCCCAATATCCCTTGTAGAAGTTCACCCTTTGCGAGCATATAAGCACACACTTGTACATTAGTGTGATTATGTCAGCTACATAGCATTCTGAGACAGAGTGCACAGACCCTTTAGTACAACATATGGCCAGGAAACCAAAATATGTTAACATTGTATACAGTTCATTAGAGTTTGATCAGTGTTCTCAACTATGACACAATGCCAATTTCCCGAAACTTTGTTCCACGGGATTCATGACGTTTATATCACCCACAGCACCTGTCACTCATTGGCTGCTTGGAAAACATTGATGAATTCCATACCATCCCTGTAATACCAACATTTAGCCTGCTACTTTAATTCAAACCTACTACAATTTTATTTTAGAAAAGTTTCACCAGGGCCTTTCTTTGTTGTTCATTAGAGTGTACAAATAAATTACATACTTTAGTTTTGTACACATAATATTCATTATGATTGCAATCACTGAGGATTATATTCATGAGATTTATTTATTTTAAAAGGCTAAAATTTACAAATTCTCACTCCCAAACATCATCGCATAAATTGGATTGGTTTGACATAGTCTAAAATCCACAGGACATGTCAAAATACTGTCAAACTTCTGTATATTCTTTTTGTGTGCATTTTGGAATCCTGTGTGGTGCTTATGTTTCACATTAAATTCCTGTGTAGAAATTTATGGGTTCACATTGAATTCTTCTACGTTGTTTACGTATTTGTATCAAATTGATATATTAGCAAAGGTGCGTGGATTTGTGAGCTCACTGATTACAAAATCCCTTGTCATGAAAGATGACATTTGAAATGTTAGCAATGATGCATTCATATTACAGTTGGATGTCACGCTGATCAAGACGAAACATCTTTACTGAAGAAAGTGCTCACCCATTTGGATGCAGTATAATCATTAACTACTTCCAGGTAAAGTAAATCATGGATTATATGCACAGTGAGTTTACTTTTATACTGATGCATCAAAGTGCCTCACCTTCCAGTCTCAGAAGGACACTTGCATACGTGTGCACACTCCTTCCTTCATTCCAGTCTCCTTTCTTTTAACTTGTTTTGGCTCTGAACCAAAGGAAGTTTCAATTGTAAGCATCCATCCACTGATTTGTTACTAAATTGATTCTCTGAAATCTGCTCTTTGCGTAAACAACTACTTTTGTAAAAATGTATGTCGCTTAACCAGTAAAAATCATTGATAGATCAGCATGTACTTTCATGTTCTGATTCAGTTGGATCCCTGCCTGGAAAAGTTCAGTGTGGTCTCCCAAGGCCTATACTGTCCTACAGGCCAGACTGTTTCCTTAGGACTGTGGTTTCCCTTCCAAGTTTAACTCTTTCAGTCCAAAAAGCAAAACAGAGCAATTACAACACAATAATGTTTGAGGTAGCACAAAACAAAGAAAGAAGTAGCAACCATAATTACTTTGCATTAAGGTCAATATATGCGAAGGGAAGACTCATCACTGATCAGAAATAAAGTGAATGGATGACTTGCTTGGTTTATTTGAGTGTTGTGTAAGATGAAAGGAGCCAACATCAAGAATTTGCAGTTCAGGCACCAGTATATATATATATATAGTCAAATTGACGCTATGTGTAAGTTTTGCTATCAGCAATAAATTAAATATCGACATGGTAACCATTTGCTTTAAACAGCAGCATCTGAGAACTGTTTTCAACCAGAAATAGCACAGGTCTGGGCTGGGGAATTGCTGCTCACACCAGACTCAATTCAGCTTTGAAGTAGATGGTGCCACATTGGATATCAGCTCAAATCCCACCCCAGCAGCTATCTAGGGATGAGCAACAAATACAGGCGTTTCCAGTGACGCCCATATCCCATGAATTAATGAAATAAAGGTAAAAACTTAGCTGCAAAATTGACTGATTTGCACCAAACCCTCAGAATAGCAAATGATATTGTAAGGTACGGGTGGGTGAAGGCCCAGTGGTATTATCGCTAACTCATTATTCCAGAGACCCAGGTAATGTTCTGGTGACCCAGGTTCAAATCTGACCAGGGCAGATAGTGAAAAATCTTAAAATAAGAGTTTAATGATGACCGGGAAACCTTTGCTGATTCTCAAGAAAAAACCCATTTGTTTCATTAATGTCCTGAATGGAAGGCAATCAGTTATCTTTACCTGGTCTGACCAACATGACTCCAGACCCAGTGACTGACTTAACTGTCTCCTGAGTAATTAGGGAAGGACAGTAAATGCTGGCCAGCTTGCCATACTCACATCCCCTGAATGAATGAAGCTGATTTTATTTATGGGGTTCCTATTGATTGGTTCAATTGTTTGCACAACTCCAACAACCATAATCATTTTCCATTATGCTACAGATGACTCTGGTGAGTAGAAAGGTTTATTCTAAATCCCAAACACTCCAATTTTCAGACTTGTTGTGAAGGGAAACTGCTGTCACTTGATCTCTGGAATTCACCTTTTTACAAAAAAACTTATGGAATAAGGTCTGGAGTGAAGCGCCCGTCAAGAACTCAGACTGAACACTGTTGGATAGGTTAATATGTGCAGCATGATAGATCTGTTGAGGACACCTTATGTCATTTTGTTGGTGATTGAGAATACAGCGATGGGAATATAATTGGTTGGAACAGATACATTGAACTTTGTATGCTGTCATTGTAATATACAATAGATACAGGACACTTCTGTTTAAAGGACTTTGCCATGCAAATTTCATGGCCAAGAGACCGAGCTTTCAAAACAACAGACAAATCCATAAATCCAAATACTGGAACGGACAGGATCAGGGAGGGAACCAGGCCCCTTTTTTCAACAATAAGTGCCATGTTCTGTATTTTAAAGGTCCTGTAGCCACCTTGAAAGCTATTGAGTGAAGATAAGTGAGAGAGATAAATGTTGGTGGCACATAGGTAAGGGGTTTAGTGTGTCAGGTGGGTAGGGGAGGTGTCAAAGCTTTTAGGTAAGGGAGGTAGGGTGGCAGATAAATAATGTGGTAGGGGTCACTATGGTAGATGGGTGAATTTGGTAAGATGTCATGTGAATGCAAGGTAAGTGGATGAATGGTCAAGGATTGAACAGGGTTGAATTGGGGGTTTGTTAGACTGGGGCCAGTTAAGAGTAGGTGGGTTTTGGGAGTGGGGCAGGCATTGGGGATGTTGGGCTCAGGACAGAATGCCAAACTTCGAGAAGGATGTCAGCTCCAGTGGTGTTGGGTTAGCAGCAGGGGTGGATGGTGGAAACAGTGGGGTTAGTTGGCAGGGAATGGCTCTACTGTCTCAAGGAGTTTTCAGCTTGCTTAGCAATGCCTGCTCAGTCAGCTGTGTTTGCACTTCCTCATGGTCCCCATGAGTAACACCAGTTTATTCTGCTGCTATGATTACTTTCCCAGCTGAAGCCCAGGCCGCAATACTTAATTGTACAAATCATCTGAATAATAACCGAACAATTATCACTGTTGTGTGGGGCAACAAACCACAAACATGGGAGTAAAGAACACAGCAGGATAGGTTTTACTATACATCAATTTCAAATTCATAATTGCACAGAAAATCTGCTTTTGTAACATAGTTAGTAGTCTGTAATTATTTCTTTGCTTTCAGAGTTCAATTGGTGGTCACTCAGGGCCAAGTGTGGTTTCCTTCAGGTTTCCTCCCCAAACAGATCACATGAACGGAGGAGAAGATTTCAGATTATCCAAATTACAGCAAGTTCTCTCCAATATATTTTTCTAATGTGGTAGCAATAACCGAAAATTTACAGGAGATAGAACATTTGTTCTTTGTTCTGAGGAAGGGTCACTTGTCCCAAAATGTTAACTCCGATTTTTCTCCACAGATGCTGTCAGACCTGCTAAGCTTTTCTAGCAATTTCTGTTTTTGTTTCTGATTTCCAGCATTTGCAGTTTTTTTGGTTTTCACATTTTCCCTTTGGTTTGATTTGTGTTTGCAAATGATAGATAGCTGAAGTGGTAGTATCTACTGTTATGTAGCATTGCTGTCCTGTACGACACTGAAGAGTGACAGAGGAGGGGTTGGACTCACCATGTGAAATAAATGTTCCACATAAAATGTAGGACAATTATTCTAAGACAAATTATCCTTATCCTTTCTAAACAAAAAATAACTATTCAATTTAAAAGGCTATAAATGGAAAGATATAAAACAAACTCAAAATGGTAAAACTTGTAATCAGCTGCAATTATATATCAGAGACTGATGCAAAAAAACAATGGCGTTTTGGACTGGTCACACTGACCTCCACAATTTTTAAAGAGCAGGGCACGGAAGTTAGGCTCCTTTCCCACGTCATTCCAGCAGCCTGTTGCATGGCCAGAAAGCAAGAAATGATTTTGGAAGATGGAAATCATTTTAAAACTTTGTGCTGTGCTGATGAACTGATATGACGCAAGGGGCATATGATTACTAATATGCTGAGAATATCTCATACTTATTCTGAAAACAGAAATCTTCTTCATACCTTTGGGCATTTTGGCTATAATCTAGTTTCAAGATCTGATTACCTTACTTTGCTTAGAGGTCCCTGTTAAAATCAGACAGCTCAAATGTCACTATGAGGAAATTGGAGCACTGGCAAGGGCATCAGCAGATTTAGGGAGGAGATTGTGAGGGGTAGTGGGGTCAACCTCAGGTAGGAGAAGCCAAGTTTCCCTGTGCAGCTTGGAAGACCAATTCTGATTCAGCTGAATCACTGCCAAACTTGGAAAACATTAAAAATGTAGACTCACCAGGGTCACGTTTGGCACTGGATCTGGATTCTGAAAAGTTTGGTTTTGTGGAGAAATACTCTTTGCTCAGCCCTTTGGCAAAAATAAACCCTAGACTCTGATCACGTAGCTGGGGCTCAGCCTATACATTTAAAGGACACTGCCCACTTCAGCTATCAATTAGAGCAGTAGGGGTACAGCACAAGTTAAATAATCTGCTCTCCATCAGACCACCATTTAAATCTTATGCAATAGTACTGGAAAGGATTTCCGTTTTTCACCAATAACAGCAAGATTGTAAGCATGTACACCAAAGCTGTTTTACAACATTACACAGCAGAAATGTATTCTTTTCTCAGCCTTTTTGTTTAAATGTTTTTCCCTCTACCCATTTTGTAAAGACCCTTACAAATACTTTGTCCAAATATGGACTATCACCTGATGAAGGAGCGTCGCTCCGAAAGCTAGTGTGCTTCCAATTAAACTTGTTAGACCATAACCTGGTTTTGTGTGATTTTTAAACTTTGTTCAAATAGATATTCTTCACTTGTAAGCCAAAACATTCCATTTAAGCAGACAATTTGACTGCAAAAGCCATTAAATCTGGCTCTCTCTCAAAACAGTAATTGTACCCATTCCATCATAGGATCACTGGTAATGACCAGGAACCACAGCCCGAGGTGATTTTACCCACCTTTGCTGAGAGACCCTGGTACCAAGTATAATCCAACTAGTATCAACTAAATCAGTAGAAGCCAGGAATTGAATTTGGAACTCTCCAGTCCACACAGCTACAAAACGATTTTCACGATGATGGATCAGTCAAAGACACAGGGAACAGATTCTATTGTATTTAAAAATACATATTTTCCTTATCCATTAATATAGAATACATTTTAATCCACATTTGAGATATTATTGTTCAAATTACGCTCTGTCAAAGTACATCTTTGCAAAACTGTAACATTTCTGGATCCAGCAGGTTTGCACAATAGTCAATAACAGGCAAGAGTTCACAAAATAAAATGATTGGAAACACTAACTGCGCAATATTTTTGATTGGTACTGTGTTCTAATATAAAAATAACAGTATTCAGTAGGTCATCTAGTCTTTTATACAGTGCTCGGCAAGGATTTGTAACAATTTGCACTGTTCTGCTGCAAGTCTGTTGGGCAGATTAATAGAAATGACAAATCCAATTTCTATGAATGATTCTAATCTTGTCAGCTGTCAAAGAGAAACATACTGTTAAAAATCATTCTTACTGTATTACCATTATGTTATCAAGTGTGAAGGTAACACTACACTCAAAGGAATTAACAAGATCATTAGCATAGCAGCAAGAAATGCTTGTGCAAATTTATCACTGACATAGCAAGATTGGATGATCTACTTTGACAGTATTAGTTTAATGAATGGAATGACGTAATTTGGTATTTTTATGTTTAACAACCTATCCAGGTCTTGGCAGATTGATAGTGGGCAGTGCCATTTATATGTACTTTTACAATGAGGTAATACCAAACAATTCGACACTAATCCATTGGCAATACGAATAAGATCATCATTACTTTGAATTGAATGAAATATTTTAGCATTTTTGTTATCATTAAAAAAATTGCTGAGTATCACCCTTCAATGTTGGCAACAGAACTTTAATTAACTATATTTGATTGGACCTTCATTAGTAGAGTATAACTAAATAAAAGTTATTAAACATTAGAAAACCTTCCATAAATCAGTGTAGCTCCAAACTGAATAAAGTGAGGGATCCAAGTGAATCCAATTAGATCTTGTCAAGATGTCCCATCCATTTAGTTCTCTTTCATAACCTTTTCCTTTTGACGATATACTTCATCTGTGAATGGGCTGACATTTACAAGAAAAGAGACAAGACTGTTAGATTAAAGTGCAGCTGAAACGGAACATGCTGTTTGTGTAGCTGTATTCTCATACTCAGGTCAAATGTTTGTATGAAGCTGTTGATCCTTACTAAATGGAAATAGTGCCAAGAGGGAAAAATGGGATTCTCTAAAATAGTGAAAAGGTAAAACTATAATGTATCCGTAACGGACTGTGGTTGGTTTAAATAATAAGATGCTTAATATTTTTCTCAAAGTACCTTCTTGAATTTTATATTGGTCACATTAATATCCATTATGCCATGTTACAGCAGTCAACAAAATTATTCAAAAATGTAAAACAAATTGATGTATAATTTCATATTTTACATTGCTGAGCAACATTTTACCAATTCTCTTTCCCTTATTTCTCTTGAAAGCATTGACTAATTGCTGAACTATAGTTTCCTGAGTGAGAGTTGCCATTTTGTAACATGATCAAACAGCTGTTATTTATGAGTGGCTCATGTCAGAGCAGCACAATGGCTCAGTGGTTAGCACTGCTGCCTCACCACGCCAGGGACCCAGGATCAATTTCAACCTTGTTCCGGTTTCCTCCCACAGTCCAAAGATATGTAGGATAAGTGAATTGGCTACGCTAAATTGTCCAGTGTTCAGGGATGTACAGGCTAGGTGGGTTAGCCATGGAAAATGCAGGATTACAGGGATGGGAAGGGGGTACTCTGGGTGGGATGCTCTTTGGACAGTCAGTGAGGACTTGATGGGCTAAATGACCTGCTTAAACACTGTTGAGATTTTACGATTAAATTATGAATGCTGGCAGGCTATTCGCCATTGGAGGTTCAATCTGATCCTGTCCTTGGTAGACACCCATAGACAAATATTTCTACCAGGAATTGCTGGTAGTAGGCACTCTGGCCAAATCCTACCCCTGCCTTAACACAGGATGATGCTGCTGCTTTTTCATTTCAGCTAATATCACCTCAGTGAAACCTCTTTGCTGTGTACAGCTCAGTCAGACTTGAGAAATGAGTGATCCACTGGGGCAGTTGGATGGATTTTCTTTTTAATTCTAAAGAAGTACAGTACCTAGGTCAAAAATCAAAACACAGAGTGACAATTCAAAGGGACATCAACCAAAAATGTTCCCAATTCAAAAACTCAGCTTTTCATAAAGAGCCTGACTTTGAAACCAAAGTGAAAGCATTTTCACAATAAAAGAGTGTTGCTAACCCTTTAGGATTGACAGAGAAACTCTAGGTTTAAGGATCAGTTTCCTGGACACTGTTGTCGACAAACAAGGAGAAAGATCTGACGTGGCATTGAAAGAATGATATGAATTCTTTTAACTTACCATTTTAACATTCTTGATCATTAATTAAAAGAACATTGGAGATGTGAACGAATATTGTTTAACTGGACAAGGGAATTGGTGGCAGGAGCACACATGATGAAACGTGCCGGAATATGTTCTGCCAGAGTTGAAAACTTGACTCACAAGTCACAATGCTCCTGTCAACAGTAGCAGAATGGACTAGATTCATTGAAAAGACAGGCTTCAATCTAACCTCTCCTGACTGGTTATGAAATTGCAGCAGTTAAAGCAAAAGAGAGAAGGAGCAAACTATGGCCAAAAAGCTCCTTTTCACCATTGCTACTCCAACACCCTTCATTAGAATATTAAAATGCCTCCAGATATTCATGTTTTTAAAGTGGAGATCCCCCTGCTTTTGCATGGCTGCAAGACTGATGTGAAAAGCGCAGATCCAGCCCACACTTAATCGGTTGTTGGAGGTCAGTCATCTCAGCTTTGACAGTTCCTCAGGGTAGTGTCCCAGGCCTAGCCATCTTCAGCTGCTTCGTCAATGGCCTTCCCTCCATCATTTGGTCAGAGGTATGGATGTTCTGTGATGATTGTATAATATTCAGCTCTGTTTCCTCATACTGAATAATGGTAGATACTAAATGCTCGACAGTAAAGTAGTTTGTGGTCATACATAGCTCAACCTAGACAATTCGGTTTTACACTGATAAATGGAAAGTTACATGCAAGCTTCAAAAGTACCAGAAATCACTATCTCTGACAAAAGAGAATCTAACCACATCTCTCTGATACAGTCAATGAATTTATCACTGAATCTTGAAGTAGCAACATCTCTGTCAGTATCAGCATTTCCTGTTCTGAAGAAGGCTCACGAGGCTCAATATGTAAACTGTTTTCTCTCCAAGCACTACCAGACTTGCTGAATTTCTCTAGCATTTTCTGTTTTTACTACAATGACTAACTCACCTCCTGTCTCCCTGAAGCCTGTTCATCATCTGTAAGCACAACTATGTGAGATGGAATAACCTTGCCTGGATAAGTGCAGCTCCAAAGTATGATCCAGGACAAAATAGTCACATGATCTACATCCTATTCATTACCTTAAACATCCAATCCCTCCACCACCGATGCTCAATAGCAGCAGGGAGCACCATCTACAAGCCACACTGCAGAAATTCCTCCAAGGCTCCTTAGACACCACGTTCTGAACTCATGATTGCTACCATCTAGTAGAATAAGAGCAGCAGATACATGGGTACATCACCACTGAAACTTCCACTCCAAGCCAGACACCATCCTAACTTGGAAATATACAGTATCAGTGTTCCTTCAACATTGTTGGGTCAAAATCCCGGAAGTTCCTTCCAAATAATTTTGGGTATGTTTATATCACATGGACTGAATTTTTAAAAAAATCATTAAAAAATCACCTCAGGAAGGAAACTGGCACAAAAATGAACAACAGCAACATTGGTATGAAGTAAAAGTGTAAAATCCTTTTTGAGAATGCAAACAAATGAAGATGAATGTAATGCTACAGATTGGCATGGATACTTGGACTGCCGAAAATATACTTTATGCATGAATTAATTAACATATTTGGCAATACTTTATTGAAATGTACACTGAAATAAAAACATGTGCAACATACATACCAGTAAGACACAACTATGGATATTAATCCAAAGTAGAAAGTATGAGACCTACCTTTCAACCAGAATCGCAACCTTGTACACAGCTGCTACCCAAGCAGTGAGGACCAGTCCTGTCGGACTAGCATTCCTGTTGATTTACACCAGTGTAAGGGGGAAAAATAAGAGACAAAACAATGAAGATTATTATTGTCAGATTACTCTGAAATTGATGAAAACATTTCTTTTTAAAACAAAGGCAATACATTAGCAAAATACTGCAGATGCTAGAATTTTTAAAAATTCATTTGTGGGATGCGGGTCTCTCTGACTGGCCAGCATTTATTGCCTATCCCTAGTTACCCCATGAGAAATCTGAAATAAACAGATAAATACTCTAAGTCAGGTAGCCCTTGTGGAATCAGAAACAGAGTTAGATTTCAGGTCTGTGACCTGATGTCTTGACAGAAAATCACAGACCTATTGCATGAACTTTCTTTCCTCATTGATGAACACTTCTAGACCTGCTGAGTCTTTCCAGTATGTGCTGTTTTTATTCCTAACGCAGCAGCATTCCATCTGTTCTTCAACTGATACATTAAGTTGTTGCACTTGAAGTCAAACATTGTATATTGGATGATGTATTCTGCTTACTTCACCTTCATCTTTCACATTAATCTCCAATCTCCCTTGTTACAAGGCCTCACTCACTTCTTTCAACAAACTACATCATTTGATCATCCATCTTACAACTGCAGGCAGGCAGACAGAATAATTGTACATCACCAACTGTAAAATCAACAAACACTGCCCAACAGCTATAAAAGCAGTTAATAATTCAAAACAGCTCTCAGTATAGGCCAATAAAAGTGGCAGCTCATTTCACGAGGATCAAAACATTGCTCCTCTTTACCGATTCAATTACTTGCCCTAAAATTAGAAAGAAGAATCTATTTAAAATGATTGGAGCTAAAACTAAACTGTAATGCCTCTTAGAACAAGAATTATAAAGAATTAAAATAGAAAAAAAAACACAGCTTGACTTCAAAAGGAGTGCACAATGAGGTCCTTTGGCTGGTAATGTGCTGGAAAAACAGAGGAACTTATGCTATGTTACTAGTTTCCAGAACAAAGCAGTTAAAAACTATTTAGTTTATGAGAAATATTAAGGCTCTACTTGTCAAAGACAATTACTATAAGGTAAAACCCAGAAGAGTAAGGCTGGCGGGGACTCACTATCAATGTGAGGACCTCAAATAAATGACTCATACAGGGTACTGTTATAAACAGTTTAGAATGTCAAACCTATTTATTGGACAAACATACATCTAAAAGAATCATCAGAAATTAGCAGCCACACTGGCAGAGCGGTTCAGAAATAGAAATCTTGGCACTGGAGATCCATAAACCCTTGCCGGCACATAAAGCACGTAGTTCCATTGGAATGTTTCTAAGTGAAACATTATTTACTTGCAGAAGACAGCAATGTAGTGGTGCTGTCACTGCATTGCAAATCCAGATGCCCAAGTTAATGCTCAGGGGCCATAGATAAATTGCCACCAAGGCAATTGATAAATCTGGAATTATAAATTAGTCTCAGCAATGGTGACCATGAAACTGCTGTCTATTATTGTATTTTACTGTTATCAAAATACTTGCGGAAGGAAGTCTGCCATCCTTACGTGATCTGGCCTAGATGTGACTCCAGATCCACAACAAGGTGGCTGACTCTTAAATGGTGAAGCAAACTACTCAGTAATACTAAGCTAATAGAGAAAGTTCAGTAAGAAATCAAACTGGCACTGGAAATGACAAAGACATAACCAACTCTGTCAATCTGGAAAAGTATTGGTTTCTAATGTCCGAGGGCTGACCTAAAACTAGTAAAGTTGTCCACAGATTATTCAAGCAACAGAGTCATACTCACAGAACTGTACCTTAAAGACACCACCATCACCTTCCATCCCACGGGCAGGATAGACCGAACAGAAAGTGGCAGCAAAGTAGTGCAAAGGCATAGGGATGTGGTCTGAGTGAGGGGCTTCAAAGTCCAACACCACAGATGCCTCAGTAGCACCACTAATGCCTGAGCTGGTCAATCCTAAAGGACATAGCCTTTAGGCTGGGTCAGTGGCAGTTGAGGGAACCAACAAGAAATAAAACCTAATTGACCTCATCCTGGTTTCCTGGGGAGAAGGCAGGAAAGTATGTTGAAGATTATTAGATCAGCCATGCTCTCATTGAATGGTCCTTTGGTCTCACCAATCTACCGGTTCTAGATAAGAAAGCGGTGGCATATTGATAATGTCACTGAACTAGCAATCCAGAACCTCAGACTGTCGTTTTGGGGACATGGACTTGAATCCCACCATGGGCAATGATGGAATTTGAATTTTATACATGTAGTCTCATGGCAACCCGCAAGAATGAATTAAAACAAATCAATACTGTCAATTACAATATTGGTAGGACTGCCCATCACATGGTCCTTGGGGAGATGAAGAAATCCTCACACTGAAGATACCCTTCACCATGTTGTGTAGCATCACACAGTGCTAAATGAGATAGTTTTTGAACAGACCTAACAACTCAAAACTAGGTATCCAGGAAGCACAGTGGCAGAGGTGGGATTGTATTCAAACAGTCTGTAACCTCATGACTCATTACACCTATTACAATTAAGCCAGTAGTGAACACATGTTCACAGAAGAATGCAGGAAGGCATGCTAGGAGGAGCAACTGGCATATCTAAAAATTAGTCGTCAATCTGGTGAAGTCACAACAGAGGGTTACTTGCATGCCAAACAGCATAACCATAAGTGATTGACAGAGCTAATCAATTCTACAACAAACAGAATAGATCTGAGCTCCTTAGTCCTGCCACATCAGTTGTGAATGACAATGGACAAGGGATCAAACCTGGATCTCTGGCGCTGTTTTCAGTCAATTTGAATGACTCCACAGGATATTAAGAGAAGGCTGAAGGCTCTGAACACTGCAAGGTTATGGGCTCTGACAACATTCCAGCAATAGCAATAGCATAAAATCA
>NC_057730.1:2987026-2998156 GCF_004010195.1 Chiloscyllium plagiosum
ATCTGATGGAAACTTATAAAATACTTAAAGCAATAGGCAGGGTAGGTGCAAGTAAGATATTCCCCCTGGTTGGGCAGTTTAAAACCAAGGGACACAATTTAAAAGTAAGGGGGATGCCATTTAGGCCCAAGGTAAGGAGAAACATTTTTATTCATAGGGCTGTGAATCCACAGATTCTCTATCTCAGGGAGCTGTGGAATCTTAGTTGTTGAGTATGTTTAGAGATGAATAGATATCTAATTAACAATGGCATAAAGGTTTATGGGAATAGGGTGGGTAAAAGATATTGAAGTGTTTAATCAGTCATGATCCTAATGAATGGCAGAACATTTTCAAGAGGCTAAATGGCCTACTCCTGTTCTAATGAAAAAAATGTGGGTTAATTAGAAATCATTGGAATGAGAACCACTTTTTCTTGGCTGCTATCCAGTTCTTAACATTTAGAGTTTGGTGACTCCCGTTAACTTGGCTTTCTCTCCACAGGTGCTGCCAGACCTGCTGAGTTTCACCAGCAATTTCTATTTTTATTACTATCACTGAATCTCCCACAAACAACATCCTGGGGTTTACCATTGACAATATATTGAGCAGAACTAGCCATATTAATACTGTGGCTAGAACAGCAGATCAGAAGTTAGGAATCCTGCAGCAAGTCACTCATTCCCTGTTTCCTCAAAGCACAAGTCAGCATTGTGACAGAATATTCTCCATTTGCATAGAGGAATGTGCCATACAGGACAAGCAATCTGCTTGATTGGGCTCACTATCCATCATCTTCAACATTCACTCCTTTCACCATCTTCACAGTAGTAGCAATTTATATCATGTACATGATGCACAACACCTCACTCCTTTGACAACACCTTCAAAACTACATCCTCTCCCACTTAGAAAGACAAGGGCAGCAAATGCATTGGAATACCACCACTTGAAAGCTCCCCTCCAAGTTTCACATCACCCTTACTTGGAACTTTCTTGCTATCCCTTCACTGTCACTAAATCAAAATTCCTGAAGTCCCTTCCTAACATTGCTGTGGGTGTTCCTATACCTCAAGGACAAAGCATGAACGTTTGCCTAGCCAGCAGTACTCACATACCTT
Source organism: Chiloscyllium plagiosum (assembly GCF_004010195.1). Lineage (NCBI taxonomy): Eukaryota > Metazoa > Chordata > Chondrichthyes > Orectolobiformes > Hemiscylliidae > Chiloscyllium > Chiloscyllium plagiosum. The sequence continues at coordinate 2,988,127 of NC_057730.1, forward strand.
GAATGGAGTTACAAACATGACAATCAGGTGGTATGAGTAGATAATGGTAGGTTAAGTTCAACGTGAAGAAGTGTGAGGTGATACATTTTGGTACAAAGAACATGGAGATACAGTAAGGCACAGACTAGAGGAGCAAAGACACTTCAGCTGGAGTGCTGTGTGCAGTTCTGAGTGCCACACTTTAGGAAGGATGTGAGAGAGTGCAGAAGTGGCTTAAGAAAATGATCCCTGGGATGAGACACTTCCATTATGAAGATAGATTGAAACTGCTTTTCTTGGAGAGAACCAAGCTTTCAAAATCATGAGGCGAGCTGAACAGCTGTTCCGTCTCAAAGAAGTATTGAGAACAAGAGGGTACAGATGTAAGGTAATTTGCAAAAGAAAGAAATGTGATGATACAAGGGAAAAAAACGTATTCAAAGAGCGGGTCACTGGACTCTGGAATGCACTGCCTGGAAATGTGGTGGAGGCAGGCTCAACTGAGGCATTCAAGAGGGCACTGGATAGTTATTTTAATTGATTATTTAGGGTTATGGAGTCAAGTTAGGAGAATGGCACTGTACCATAATGCTCAGTCGAAGACACAACGGGCCAAATGACCTCAGTAACAAATTTAAGACCGTGATCATGCATCCAATCTCCTGTCAAAATGCCTAAACCTCATATTTTTGGGCTTCTTTTCCTTCTGGATTTTAATTAAGTATAGAATTTTGTTACCACCTTCGTTTTGACTCTGGAATTGTAATCTGATCTCTAACTTCTGCTCTCTTTTCCTCCTTCTAAATAAAATGCTGTGCTCTCGAGCATAAGCAGAACAGGATTTTGACTTCATTGGTGAAGAATATTAGATGTGGCAATCCCTACTATAAACCCACACTGAACAGTCATTTAGTCCTACCTTTAAAAGAAAATGTGGTCTGGTACAAACACAATCAACTTAAAGTTGTAGTTGCATTCCTGAAAATTATGAATTCAAGTGAAACAACTCAAATGAGTCATGGGTTCCCTTAGGAATTAATAATATAACTGGAGTTAGATTATTTTCTATGTTGCTCACTTGGAAAAAACAAATATATAAGTGCAGCATATATAAGAATTACTACATTGCGTTTGATCAATACTGTGAATTTCTGAAGTAAATACAGTTGCCTTGCTTTAAATTGTTTTGCTTTAAGGTTTCTCAGGTTTTAGGACCAATGTTGCCAATTTATATCTTCAATTTCAATTCAATATAATTGTGTTTCACTTCAACATCATTTTGCATTGTTTCACATTGATGGAACTTCGAATTGCTAACTTCCTGAAACTGCCAGGAGGCAGCCAGATTCATCAAACGTCTTGTGGAAAGTAGAAGCCATCTGGGAGATTTTAGAAGGACAATCCTGTGATTCGATATTTCATGCAGAAGCTCTGACTGGCTACATTTAGTTCATTGTATTTGCAGCAGCTGCACAGGTGCTATGTGAGCACATAGCATGTGATTGATACAGCATGTATGCACACTACCCATGAATATCGCTGCTGCTGCCTGATTGTTTACCCACTGAAGAGAAAATGAGGTCTGCAGATGCTGGAGATCAGAGATGGAAATGTGTTGCTGGAGAAGCGCAGCAGGTCAGGCAGCATCCAGGGAACAGGAGAATCGACGTTTCGGGCATTAGCCCTTCTTCAGGAATGTTTACCCACTGACACTGTCTGAATCTCAAACTAACTTCCAGTAAGAATGAGGGAACTAAGGAGAAAATGGGCTCAGTGGTTAGCACTGCTGTCTCACAGCAGCAGGGACCCGGGGTCAATTCCAACCTTGGGTGATTGTCTGTGTGGTGCTTTGCATGTGCCTGTGTGGGTTTCCACTAATGCTTCAGCTTTCTCCTACAGTGCAAGGATGTGCAGGTTGGGTAGATTGGTCATGCTAAATTGCCCATAATGTGCAGGGATGTGCAGGCTAGGTGGATTAGCTATGGGAAATGCAGGGTTAGCGGGATAGGGTAGAGGGCTGGGTCTGGATGGGATGCTGTTCAGAAGGTCAGTACAGACTTGATGGGCCAAATGGCCTCCTTCTGCTCTGTAGGGATTCTATGATTCTATGACAGGAAGCAAAGGGGCAAGAGATTAAGAGAAGAACTTAACTGTTATATATCCCTGCCCGGAAAATTCATACCACAGGTACCCAGCCCAGATATCTTTTGACATCTCAAAGAAAGTCTCAAAGCTTGAAAACAGATTGGATCACTTGATGCCCGATACCTGCGAGGTGAGAAAAATAAATGCACCGATTTAGAAAAATCTAAAATGAGTCACTTGTCTGAAGACAATGTTGTTGTTTATGAAATTGGTTTTGTTGAAACAATGTTTCAATCAATTGTCAGTTGCTAGGACCGTGGTGAAATGGCAATGATGTTATAGGAAATGATAACCAAGGCCCAATTTAAAGCCTGGTCCTTTCACATATTTGTAACAGTTTTAAAATTTGGGCACTTGACCTCAACCCTGGCAGAAATGTCACCGATGTTTAATGTGATTCATCAGGGCAGCACAGTTTTATTGGTTTTCTTATAAAATTGTAAAGTTGAACACAACTTGTGTTGGAAACCAAAATTAAACACAAATCCTGAGGTGGTTGTTGTGAGAGAGAATGGAGAAAGAAAATGGTGCAGGTAAATAGTTCCTTAAAAGTGGTGTCACAGGTAGACAGGGTGGTGAAGGCAGTATTTGGCATGCTTGCCTTCATTGGTTAGAGCTCAGTACAAGAGGTGGGATGTCACAAGATGTTGTACAAGACATTGGTGAGGCCACTTTTGGAGTACTGTATACAGTTCTGGTCATCCTGCTATATGAAACATGTTATTAAACTGGAAAGGGTACAGAGACTGGAAGCTCCCCTCCAAGTTATAAGGAGAGGCTGGATAGTATCGGCCATTTTTCCCTAGAGTGTAGGAGGTTGATAAGTGACCTCATCGAGGTTTAAAAAATTATGAGAGGCATAGAGAAGGTGAAATGCCAAGGTTTTCTCCCCAGTGTAGGGGAGTTCAAAACTAGAGGGCATAGGTTGAAGTTGAGAAGGGAAAGATTTAAAAGGGACGAAAGGGGCAACATTTTCCACACAGAGGGTTGTGTATATATGGAACAAACTACCAGAGGAAGTGGTAGAAGCGGGTAAAATGACAACATTTATAAGACTTTTGGACAGGTACACAAACAGGAAAGGTTTAGAGGGATATGGGCCAAATGCAGGCAAATGGGACTAGTTCAGCTTGGGAAACCTGATCAGCATGGCCAAGTTAGACCGAAGGGTCTATTTCCGTGTTACATGACTCTATATCTCTTTTAATAGATATCAGAAACGGAATCTGAGAGAGTAGCCAAGGTTAAGTTGGGTAAGATGGCCAGATGGATGAGAAGTTGGGCTAGTGAAGAAATTCACCTGCATGTGCTGTGCTTCCAACTTTCTGTGATACCATTTTTGTGACATCTCCTAGAATACAACTCGCCAGAGTTGACAACTCCAATGTGACACTGTGACCGATCGGCACCATTCTGAAGCAAGTGTGATCAGAGGTGGTTGTTTGCACTTGAGGATAACAAGGCTTCTTTCAACAAACTCTCAAGCAAAGTTATCAATAAAGAGTATCCAGAACATGTTAAAGCTTGGCTGCTCATTTCTGTGTGGAAAAGTCCTTCTTCTTGAATCTTCAAGCTGATTGTATTTGTGGAGCCCCACTGTGCCTGCTGTTATCTAATTTGCATTTATTTAGCATATCTTTTATATTTAATAATGCATTTTGTTTTACAATTTTTTTTTGTTAGGAATGCAGAGTATATGGATGATACAGTATTTAAACTTGTACATTGGAGATTTCTAGAAAAAACAGAAAACATCCAAGAATGTTCCTGGGGCAGAGAGATTTCAGCCTGTGGATAGGTTGGAGTATTGGGTTGATCGCTTTACAAAACAGAAAGTTGACAGGGGTCATATTTGGGATGTTCAAAACCTTGGGGAGTCTGAACAGAGATGATCAGAAGAAACTGTTCCTGTTAACGAAAGGGTCAGGAACCTGAAGATACCATCTTAAATAAAACAGCAAAAGAACTAAAGGTGACGGGAGGAAATAGTTTTTCCTCCCCCACAGTGCGTGGTGATGATCTGGAATGAATTGCTTGAGTGTGTGGTGGAAACAATTTCAAATTGACTTTTTAAAGGAATTGGAATTATCTTAAGACAAAAAAAATTGTAGGTTGACTGGGAAAGGGCGGGATGTAGACTGAGTTGCCTTGCGCATAGGCTGAATGGTGTCTTCCATTTATTCTAACTATGACTCTAACTGCCTTTTGAAACTGTAGTATGCACTAGTTGATAAGGGCTCAACAAATTCAGAAGTTATTAATGCTTTGCCTTGTAAGTGTTTTTTTTACATGGAGTCACAGAGTCATACAGAACTAAAACAGACCCATCGGTCCAATTGTCCATGCTGATCAGGTTTCCCGAACTAAACTAGTCCCATTTGCCGACGCTCGACCCATACCCCTTCAGACACTTCCTGTTCATGTATCTGCCCAAAAGTCTTTTAAATGTTCTAACTATACGTGCATCTACCTCTTCATCTGGCAGTTCACCTCTACATATGAACCACTGTGTGTGTGGAAAAAGTTGCTCCTCAGGTCCCTCTTAAATATTTCTCTTCTCACCATAAAATAATGCCCTCAAGTTTTGAACTCCCCAACTCAAGGGAAAAGACCTTTGCTATTCACCTTATCTATGCACCACTGAGCTGATATCTGCGGTCAACATATCGTGAAGCAACCAAAATAGATTAACTTTTTAACTGACAATGAATTACTCTCTACTGATACAGCGACTACAATAGGTAGGCCCCGGCTTGTTCTGGAATCCATTCGTAAATTGACTTGTATGCAAGTCAGAATATTATAACAGGCATTATTTTTATAATCTATTTTTATTCAGAAAAAATAGATTTTTAAATATTACAACAAATACAAAACAATGTAATTCAAAACAGTACAAAAGTAGTACAAAACTAAACCCAAATAATAAAAGAAATTCCCCAACCCACCCTCCTATATGAATAACAGGCATTATTAAATAGCTATGCATAAGTACAGGAAATATTCTTTTATCAGATTTTTGAAATTACAACCCTGTATGGGATCACACTCCTAAGTACGAGTGTTCATAAATCGAACATTTGGAAATCAGAGACCTCCTGTAGAGTTACGGAACCATAGAGATGTATAGCATGGAAACAGACCCTTTGGCTCTGACCAATAAAGGAAAGCATAACAAGCGTCTTTTTCACTATCCTATCTACCTGTGACTCTACTTCCAAGCAACTATGAACCTGTACTCTTTGTTACTGTTTTATGACTGAATTAACTCCACCTTAGAGCATGGCATATTTCCTAGCTGTCAATATTGTATCGCAAGGGTGATTCTGATGCTAATTAATAGATTTGTGCAATTTAAAACTTTTAGGCTTGGATTAACAAGCATTGAAACTTAAGTAAATTCAAGCTTCTTATCAATAAATTGAAAGTGTATTTCTTGGAAATGGAATGAAAAGTGAATCATTACCAAAAATGGAACAGCAATTAGAAGAGAGAATAGTGTATATTATGTCAAGTTAAATCAGGCAATTGTTTAATTAATTAAGCACCCAATCTAATAAAACTAATCTAGATTGTTTTTCAAATTTTAAGTCAGTTTTTGGACATTTAGTACATAACAAATGTATTAAACAGATTTATAATGTCCCATTCAAGGAAATTAATTTCATTCCAAATACATAAAGGTCTTAATCAAATTTTGGACAAAATTTTAAATTACATGTCTACGCATTTATTATGGACATTATAATGAACATTATAAAATCTCTAGAACCAAATCGACATTTCATTATAGCATTAAAATCTGAAATGGTTTATTATTGTAGGTAATGAGCAAAATTAAAATTCTAATTTATAACTATTTGATCATCACTCCAAAACTTGGAGTGCAATTAATTTGTTCAGTTATAATTTCATTATCTTTAAAGAGGAGAACTTGAAGTACTGTACAGTGAAATAGTCTTATGTTAAAACAAAGTACCAGAGATCCATACATGTCAGTCAAGATTAAAATATATTTCTATATATTTTTAAAGTATATATCATAGATATATGTGTATTGCCCATTTTCAGAAAGACCTGGACAACATCGAAGCATCGAACCTTAGGTTCACGAGGTCAATTCCTGGAATGGCAGGATTACCTTATACTGAAAGACTGAAGCGACTGGGCTTGTATACCCTTGAGTTTCGAAGAGACGTATAAGATTATGAAAGGATTGGACACTCTGGCAGTAGGAAACATATTTCCACTGATGGGTGAGTGCCGAACCAGAGGACACAGCTTAAAAATACGGGGTAGACCTCAGGACAGAGCTCAGGAGAAACTTCTTCACCCAGAGAGTGGTGGCTGTGTGGAATGCTCTGCCCCAGAGGGCAGTGGAGGCCCACTCTCTGGATTCATTTAAGAAGGAGTTGGATAGAGCTCTGAAAGATAATGGAATCAAGGGTTATGGAGATAAGGCAGGAACAGGATACTGATTAGGAATGATCAGCCATGATTATATTGAATGGCGGTGCAGGCTCGAAGGGCTGAATGGCCTACTCCTGCACCTATTGTCTATTGTCGATTGATGAAAAGTGGCATGGATATTATTAAGTGCCAGGTAATGACCATCTCCAACAAATGAGAATCTAAACTTTTCCCTTTGACATTCCCATTCCTGAATTCCCCATGATCAACATCCTGGGGCGGGTTACCATTGACCAGATACTGAACTAGACTTGCCATACAGAACATTGTAGCTATGAGAGAAGGTTAGAAGCTGAGAATTCTATGGCAATTCAGCTCCTGTCTCCTCAATGTCTGCCCACTATCTATAAGGCACATGTCAGGAATGATGGAATAATCTGTACTGGTTGGAGTCATCTCTGGCATATAGGAAGATAGATGGCTGTGGTTGTTAGAGATCAGTCGTCTTAGCTCCAGGACATCTTTCCAGGATTTTTAAGGATAATGACCTAGGCCTAACTATTTTCAGTTGTTTCATCAGTGACGTTCCCTCCATGATAAAGTCAGAAGTGGGAATGCTCACTGATAACTGCACAATGTTCTGCACAATTTAGGACTCCTCAGATACTGGAGTAGTCCATGTTCAAACGCAACAAGATCTGGTTAATATTCATGCTTGGGCATGTAACGCTTGAGCCACACAATGTTAGGTAAATGACCATCTCTAACCATCGCCCCTTGACATTCAATAGCATTACCATCACTGAACCAACAATCTAGGGGTTACCATTGATCAGAACTGAATTGGGAATAGCCATATGAATACAGTGGATACAAAAGCAAGTCATAAATTTGGAATCCTGCAACAAATAACTCATCTCCCGAATCCACAAAGCCTTTCCACCATCTTCAAGGCTCTCACCTGCCTCCAACAACACCCACGAAGCTTGACACCATTCAGGACGAAGCAACCCACTTAATTGGAATCATATTCACTCCTTCCACTACTGATGCTCAGTAGCAGCAGTATGTGCCATCTACAAGATGCCTAGATAGCACCTTCAAAACCTATGACTATTACCATCCAGAAGAACAAGGGCAGCAGATAAGTGCAAACACCGCCAACTGCAAAATCCCCTCCAAGCTACTCACCATGCTGACTTAGAAATCTATCATTGTTCCTTCAGTGTCACTTGGTCAGACTCCTGGATTTCCTCCATGAGGACAGTGCAGGTTTACCGAGAGCATTGCAGTGGTTCAAGAAGGCAGCTCACCACCCCTTCTCAAGGGCAATGAGGTTTGGGTAATAAATACTAGCCCAGCAAAGATTCCCATGTCCCATGAATGAATATAAAAATAAGTGACTCATCACTTAAGGGTAATTAGAGCTAGTCAACAAATGCCAGTATGATGGTCATATCCAAAGAGTTCCTTAAAAAAATGCTGCCAGTCCAGAAACTGTATTAACACCTCATCTTTGGTTTCTGCTCTTTAGTCAACTTATCTTTAATGTACATGATTTGGAGATGCCGGTGTTGGACTGGGGTGTACAAAGTTAAAAATCACACAACACCAGGTTACAGTCCAACAGGTTTAATTGGAAGTACACTAGCTTTTGGAGCGACAAAGGATGAAGGATGAAGGAGCGTCGCTCCGAAAGCTAGTGTGCTTCCAATTAAACCTGTTGGACTATAACCTGGTGTTGTGTGATTTTTATCTTTAATGTAGATTAATTTCATTAAAGTTCCTAAACAATGCCTTATCAGATGCTTTTTAAAATCATTCTCTGTAATTCATTGTAAATAATAATTATCAATGATCTTCTTTAATCAAAGTGTGAAGTATTTTGTTTTAACTTGTGCAATAAAAGAATGGACAATAATAGTTACATTAGCATTCAGATCTCACTTTTCATGAAAATTCAAGGGCTCTATGTTACGAAAGGGAAAATGAAAATTAAGAGCGAGAAAGGAAGGCAAAGACAAGAAGAAATACAAAATGATTTTAAGTCTACATACTCACATGACAGCCCAGCCCAAGTAGACTAATGTGCTCCCCCAATACATAGGGTTCTCCATGAGATTAAAAGGAAAAGACAATATCTTGGCCTCCATCAAAACTCCAAAATAGTCTCCTGTGAAAAGTAGATGCTAATTTTAGTTGGCTTATACAAGCAGTGCAAATTATTTCTTCACCACAGCTCACAGTATGTTTGCAATGAACTATATACACAAAGAAAATAATAATGCTATGATAACCAACTGATGGAACCCATATTTGCAGCTTGCTTTCTTTATGGTCAAGATAAAGATGCAAATATATTGTACCTTTCTTAAGATCAATATCCTAAAATGCCTTAATTAAGTAATTTAAGGTGTAGGTACAAGGTTTGAACACATGACAGCTAATATGCTTCAGTGATGTTAGTTTAAGGATAAATATTGGACAGGACCTCACAATAACACCTTGGGTATTTTATGTCAACCCAAGAGAGCAAATGGAAGTGGAGACTCAGGAGACTTGTGCTTCGTTCAGATAAGCATTCCAGTCTCTCACTATGGTTCTGAGGAAGGGTCATTGGATCCAAAATGTCAAATCTGATTTCTCTTCACAGATGCTGCCAGCCCTCCTGAGTTTTTCCAGCAATTTCTGTTTTTGTTCTCAATATAGTCTCCTTCACTGGTGAGACCAAATGCGGACTGGGGGAACTGCTTTGCAGGAGACCTCTGCTCGGTTCGTAGTAATGTCCCCATCACCCCAGTTACTTGCCATTTTAATAATCCACCATGCTGTCTTGTAAACATTCCCCTCCTGGGCTTGGTACGACCTTCCCACGAAGGATAAATTTAAGCTGGAGGAGTAACACCTCATTTGCCGCTTTGGCACTTTTTAGTCTTTCAGACTCAATATTAGAGTCATAGAATTTTTGCAGCGTAAAGACAACCTTTGGCCATCATGTTCACACTGGTATTCAAACATCGACCTAATCTAATCTAATTTCCCAGCACTTGGCCCATAGCCTTTGGTGCTATGGCATTTCAAGTGGTCATCTGAATAGTTCCTAAATGCCTTGATGGTTCATGCATCTATTACCCTTTCACTCAGCAAGTTCCAAGATACGAAGAACTGTTTGGGTGAAAATCTATCTTCAAATCTCCATTCGTCCCATCGAGTCTGCACTGATACATAGAACATAGAACAGTACAGCATAGAACAGGCCCTTCAGCCCACGATGTTGTGCCGACCATTGATCCTCATGTGAGGTAAACCTAATGTACGAACCCTCAAATTTCTGTGACCATTTGCATGTCCAGCAGTCTCTTAAATATCCCCAATGACCTCGCTTCCACAACTGCTGCTGGCAACGCATTCCATGATCTCACAACTCTCTGTGTAAAGAACCTGCCTTTGACATCCCTCTATACTTTCCACCAAACAGCTTAAAACTATGACCCCT
>NC_057730.1:2998279-3029748 GCF_004010195.1 Chiloscyllium plagiosum
CAAAACACCATATGTTTTCTTAACAACCCTGTCCACTTGGGTGGCCATTTTAAGGGATCTATGTACCTGCACACCAAGATCCCGCTGTTTCTCCACATTGCCAAGAATTCTGTCTTTAATCCTGTACTCAACTTTCAACAAGTTCGACCTTCCAAAATGCATCACTTCGCATTTATCCAGGTTGAACTCCATCTGCCACCTCTCAGCCCATCTCTGCATCCTGTCAATGTCACGCTGCAGCCTACAACAGTCCTCTATACTGTCAACGACACCTCCAACCTTTGCGTTGTCTGCAAACTTGCTAACCCATCCTTCAATCTCCTCATCCAAGTCATTATTAAAAATTACAAAGAGTAGAGGCCCAAGAACAGAGGCCTGTAGAACACCACTCACCACTGACTTCCAGGCAGAATATTTTCCTTCCACTACCACTCGCTAACTTGTCGACCAGCCAATTCTGTATCCAGACAGCTAAATTTCCCTGTATCCCATTCCTCCTGACTTCTGAACGAGCCTACCATGGGGAACCTCATCAAATGCCTTACTCCATATACACCACATCCACCGCTCGACCCTCATCAACTTGTCTAGTAACATCCTCAAAGAACTCAATAAGATTTGTGAGGCATGACCTGCCCCTCACAAAGCCGTGCTGACTGCCTTTAATCAAGCCATGCTCTTCCAGATGGTCATAAATCCTATCCCTCAGAATCCTTTCTAACACCTTGCAGATGACAGACGTGGGACTGACTGGTCTGTAATTGCCGGGGATTTCCCCATTTCCTTTTTTGAAGAGAGGAATTACATTTGCCTCCCTCCAGTCCTCAGGTATGACTCCTGTGGAGAGCAAGGATGCAAAGATCTTCGTAAGCGGCGAAGCAATCACATTTCTCGCTTCCCAAAGCAGCCGAGGACAAATCTGGTCTGGCCCTGGCAACTTGTCAATCTTAATGTTTGTCAAAGTTTTCAACACATCAGCTTCCTCAATCTCTATCTGTTCCAGCATGCTTACCTCCTCCTCAATGGTTTCATTCACTACGAGGTCCTTTTCTTTAGTAAAGACAGATGCAAAAAACTCATTTAGGGCTTCCCCTACCTCCTCAGACTCTATACACAAGTTCCCTATGCTATCCCTGATCGGCCCTACTCTTTTTTTGATCATTCTCTTATTCCTCACATACGTGTAAAATGCCTTTGCGTTCTCCCTAAGCCTTTTTCGTGCCCCCTCCTGGCTCTCCTCAGACCATTTTTGAGCTCCTTCCTCGCCTGCCTGTAATCCTCTAGAGCTGAGCAAGACCCTTGCTTCCTCCACCTTACATAAGCTGCCTTCTTTCTTTTGATGAGAAGCTCCTGCGCTCTCGTCATCCAAGGTTCCTTTATCTTACCCCTTCTTGCCTGTCTCAGAGGAACACATTTGTGCATCACTTGCAACAACTGTTCCTTAAACAGTCTCCACATGTCTATAGTGCCCTTTCCATGGAACAATTGCTCCCAGTCAATGCTTCACAACTCACGTCTGATAGTATCATAGTTTTCTTTTCCCCAATTAAATATCCTCCCATTGTGCCTGCTTCTCTCCTTCTCCGTAGAATGTGAGGCAGTTGTGGTCACTATCACCAAAATGCAAGATCTGACACCTGCCCCGGCTCATTGCCAGTTCCAGTTGCTCCTTCTCCCGCTTTGTCTACGGCATTAAGAACACCATTTACCAGCTCCTTTCAGTTCTGAAGAGCAGTTACATCAGATTTGAAACGTTAACTATTTCTTTCTTTACTGATGCTGTCAGACCAGCTGAGTTGCTCCAGCACATTCTGATTTCATTTCAGATTTTCAGCATCTACAGTATTTTGTTTTTATTAGAATGTAAAGTTATTTGCTTTAAAGGCTGCAAGCAGCATCACACTTGCTTTGCTCGAGGGTCATATTATCAGAGCAACCTGATTAACTTACCTCCTAAAATATCAACTACTTTCAGTCATTTACTTGTGTATTCTACAACGTGAAAATATCTCATATTCTATCAAACTGTTCAGTTTCCAAGGTGACAGTAATTACTGCAGACTCCCACATCCTGGGCTATTTGATTATTGAAAAGATTAATGTAGTGTTTTAAATTAAAAAACAACATATCAAGGTGACATTTTTGAAATGCTTTAACTAGGTTAAAAAGTCATTACCAGTATGGGGTGGGCCAGAGAGGAGTAGAGTGAAACAGCTTATAAAATAAACAGAAAATGCGGGAAATACTCTGCAAATCTGGCAGAAACCAGTTTTTGTAATATTTTCCCTTTTGGATATTTGAAAATATGTTTACACTGAACAAGAGGAATAGCAGAGAAAAGCCAGTTGTTGAACAACGTTTCAAGCAGGATCTTGCTGCTACACTTGGATTACTTGTTTCATCAGAAGTATCTTTAAATGTTCTCACAAGTTAACTTCATAGTACAGCTGCAGGATAAACCCAGTGCTTAGGCTTTCTGTTAGATCACTGGGGATCTGTACCTCAACTCCATTTATCAAACTTTGCTCCACAATCTTGATAACCTTTACCTGACAAAAATAATTGGATTGGCCCAATATCCTCAGACTTCTGGAATAAATAGCTTGTGATATTTATTAGCTTTGTGTGAAAACACTTCCTGATCTTGCACCCACGTGGGCTGGCTTTACTTTGATTTTGTTTTCGATTCTGTTCCCAGGGGATTTAGTTTAGTGTAATAGACACCTACAGAAAAAGGCACTTTGACTGCTTGTGCCAGTATCAGTCAAAAACAACCACCTAACTATTCTAATTCCACTTCCCAGCACTTTGCCCAAAGCCTTGTATGCCTTGCAAGTGCACATCAAAATATTTCTTAAACGTTATGAGTGTTCTTGCCGCTACCACCTTTGCAGGCAGTGAGCTTCACCATCTTCTAGATGAAAACATTTTTCCTCACATCTTCTCTAAACCTGATGCACTATACGTTAGATCTAAGCCCCCTAGTCACTGATCCCTCCATCATGGGGAAATGTTTCTTCCTGTCTGCCTTATGTAAGCTGCTCATAAATTTATACATCTCGATCATGTCCCCTCTCAATCTTCTCTGCTCTAAGGAAAACAACCTCAGTCTGTCCAATCTCTCATCATAAGTGAACCTCTCCAACCCAGACAATATCCTGGGAAATCTCCTCTGCATCCGGTCCAGTGCTATCATATCCCTCTTATGATGCACATTTCAGCATTGCACACAATACTGTAGCTGTGGCTGAACTGCATTTCATGCAGTTTCAGCATAATGTCCCTGCTCTTAAACTTTATGCCTTGACTAAGAAAGGCAAGTATACCTTATGCCTTCTTAACCACTTTATCAACCTGTCCTACTATTGTTAGGGACTGGTGTACTTGCACACCATGGTCCCTCTGATTCTCAATGCTTCCCAGGGTCCTACCTTCCATCATCTATTTCCTTGTCTTGCCCAGGTGTGTTACCTCACAGTTATCTGGAATAAATTCCATTTGCCACTGACTAATCCTTCTATGTCCTCTTCTAGTCTAACGTTATCCTCACCATCATTTTTTGTATCATCTGCGAACTTACTGATCAACCCTCCTCATTCAAGTCTAAATAGTTTATATAAACCACAAAGAGCAAGGGCCCCAACAGTGACCGCTGTGTGATCCTAATATTTGACAGGCTTCCAGTCAAATAAACATTCCTCAACATCACCCTCTGCTTCTTGCCACTCAGCTAACTGCGGATCCAATTTACCAAATTTTCTTTGATATCATGGGCTCTTACTTTTGTTATCAATCTCCCATGTGGAACCTTACCAAAGTCTTGCTGTGGCCAAAGAGGAACCTAAAATTTTTGCAAGTGTCCCTATTTCCTCTCTTGTCTCACTCAACAATCTGGGATACATTTCATCTCCCCCTGGAGATTTATCTACTTTTAAGCCTTCCAGACGACTCATAATACCCTCTCTGTTTATGTTAATTTTAATTGTATCATAAACCTTCTCTGATTCTGATACCCATATTGCTCCTCTCATTAGTAACACCAACCCAAAGTATTCATTGAAAACCCTACATACATCCTCTGGTTCTGCACACAAGATACCACTATGGTCTTTAACGGGCTCTGCTGTTTCCCTCATCCTTTTACTCTTAATGAATCTGTAAAACAACTTAGAACTTTTCTTTATTTTACCTGCCAGTAGCTTTTCATACCCCCCTTTAATTCCTTTTAAGTTCTCTCTTGCACATTCTAAACTCCTCTGGAGCATCTGCTATTTTGTGACCTTGGTATCAGGCATGACCCTCACTTTTTGGCATCCTATTGAATCCTCTATAAAATTTTAATCACATCAATCACATCACTCTCATCTTTGAGACACAACGCTATGAAACCTGTTCTCCTAATTTTCTGACTTTAGTGCACCAGGGAAATAAACGTTAGGGGGCGTACATATTATCTTCTGAACTTAAGTTTTGAAAAGGTTTAGTTAATATGAAGCTAGGGTTCTGAATCTAAATAAAGGGAACTACAAGCTATGAGGGGCAAGTTGGCAATGATGGATGAGGAACCTTAAAAAAGATTTGCTTTGTATAGGCAATGGTTAATATTTAGGGAACGTGTGCATGAATTACAACAATTATTCATGCCTATCTGGTGCAAAAGTGAAATAGGTAAGATTACTAAGCATGGTTTCCAAAAGAAACATGGATCAAAAGAAATGGTTGCAGAATTGAACACATATTTGAGTTCTGTCTTCATAAAACAGGACAAAAATTATTTCCCAGAAGTGTTAGGGAAACATGGATCTAGTGAGAGGGAGGAATTAAAGAAAATTAGTATTAGCAAATAAAATTGGCACTGGGGAATATAATGGGGGTAAAAGCTGACAAATTCCCACGGCCTGACAATCTACATCATTGAGGCCCTGGAAATACTGATGTATTGGTGGCTGCTTTCCAAAAGTCTATAGACTCTGGAGTGGTTCCTACAGATTCAAAGGCGGCAAGTATAACTCTCTTTTTGTAAAAAGTGGGATAAAGAAACACAACATCAGTAATGGGGTAAAGGCTACATTGATTATAAGAGATGCGATAACTGAACCCTTGGAAAAAAATAGACAAAGTCAGCATGGATTTATAGAAGAGAAATCATGTTTAACACATTTACTGGAAAATGTTTGAGGATATAACTCATTGAATAGATAAGGGAGAACCAGTTGATTTGGATTTTAAAAGGTTTTTGATAAAGTTCGACATATGAGGTGAACAGACGAAATTAAAGCACAGAGTATTTGGGGTAATATATTGACATGGATTGAGAATTGATTGACAGACCACAAACAGACAGTGGGAATATATGGATTTTTTTTCTGGGTGGCTTGTGGTGTACTGCAGGGATCAGCTCTTGGGCTTTAGATATTCACAACATATGTAAATGACCTGGATGAGGAAACCAAACATAACTTCCCAACTTTGCTGATGATACAAAATGGTGAGTTTGTGAGTTGTGATGAAGATGCAAGGAGGCTTCATGGTGCTGCAAACAAGTTGATTGTGGGGGCAAATACATCTCAAATATATGCAAAATAGCTATTTTTCAAGTTATACACTTTCAACTGAGAAACAGAAAACCTAAGTATCATTTAAATGGTGATTATCCTGGAAAATGTGGCTATACAAAAGGATCTAGGTATCCTTGTACACTAGGCAATGAAAGTAAGCTGAGGGCTGCAGCAAGCAAAGGTATGTTGGCCTTTATTGCAAGAGGATTTGAGTTCAGAAGTAGGAATATCCTACTCAGTTATACAGGGCCTTGGAAAGACCACACCTGCAGTATTATGTGTAGTTTTGGTCTCCCCAGCTAAGGGAAGACACACTTATCATAAAAGGTTTTTGATAAGGTTCTACATATGAGGTGAATGGACGAAATTAAAGCACAGAGGATTTGGGGTAATATATTGACATGGATTGAGAATTGGTTAACAGACCAGGAACAAACAGTGGGAATATATGGAGTTTTTTCTGGGTGGCTTGTGGTGACCAGTGACTTGGCTGATACTAGGGATGACAAGACTGTAGTATGACAGGAAATTAATTTGACTAGGAAGAATGAGAGTAGGAATGATTAAAACAAATAATATTCAAAGCAATGGACAGACTACTTGCAGGGAGAATGCTTCCCTGATTGGGAGTCTAGAACTGGGGTCCAGGATATACAATAGATCATTTAGGACTGAGATGAAAAGAAATATTTTGACTCAGAGGGGGTCAACCTGTGGAATTCACTACCACAGAAGGCTGTGGAGGTCAAGTCACTTAGTACATTCAAGATAGATTTGGAATCATACAGTGCAGAAGACGCCCTGTACAGCAGAGGGGGGACAGAGAGTGGTGTTGCAGATGGCCCCGAGTTACACTATGTAGTTAATAGTTTAATAGACGTTATGGTCTAACTTTTCCTGGAACTTTTACTTTATTTCATTAAAACACTCTGAAGTCAGATTTAAATGGAGCCTTTCAGAGGGTTTCATGCATACAAGAATTGCACAGTGGAAAACTGAATTTCCTGATAATTCCTTCAGAGAATGCTTCGATGGAGATTCCACAGGGTCTCTACATGCAGCACCCATGTGAAAGAATGACTGTCTGGCCACTGGAAAATCCAGGCCAAAATGATCAAGAATTGGTAACTGCAGGAAAGCCTTCACCAAATGAACAGCAGCAAAAGTGAAGAAACAAACAAAAGCCACATTTGCTTCTGGTGAACAAACAGGGTTCACATGTCCTTCGCGTCAGAAGAAATTCATTATTAATGTATAATCATTGCAACCGTTCACATCTATTGGAACCAGTATTGGCATCAGTTAAGTGTGTCGACCTGTTGCACCTAGCACTGCATTGCTCTATCATGCCAAAGGTAATCTCCAGCATCCGCAGTCCTCAGTTTTGCCTCGCACCTGTCATCACTCAGACAAATGTCAGCAGTTGTGGAGGGCAGCTCTAGCCCAGCAGTGTTGTCTGGGTGTACAATGGGCTTTTCAAATATGGCACAGACTCGAGGGATACTGGTGAATTCTGGGATATCCACGGAGTGACAAGTTGTTCTGGGAATGACATGTGCTAGGTGGGGAGGAAATTAGGTACGAGAGAATCCATAGCCGGGGCAGCAGGTAATCAATGAGATAAGTTTGGCAAGATAAGGCGAGAAATCCCGCAATGCCTATGGCGAGAATAAGTCCAAAAAATTCAAAGCAACTTTGACTCAGGCAGAAAAGTAGCAAGATTTAGTTCATTGGCATCATGGCAGTTTCAATGGTACCTAGTGAAGACTTCTAAGCTGTGGCACCAATTATCAAAAATGACCTGTAGATTGATGGAATGGAATACTTTCCCATTGAAGAAGTCAGTTTCATTATGATATGGTATTCTAAATGGGACGCGTGTATAAACTATGGTGCCCTGGCAAAGCCTATTTCTCAGGCTGTAGCACTACCCTTGTCACGGGGAAATGAAATGCTGCAGTGTGTTCTGATACAGATTGGATCAGGTACTGAGCTTGCAGGTGCATCCATTGCTCTATTTCTCTGTGCTTTTGTGGCACCATGACCACAGTAACAATGACCATTGGTGAATGTCAGAAGCAGAACAGGCCCTTAGTGATATAAGCAGTCAGCATTCACATCACTTACAAATGATGGTGTAGCCTACTCCTTCATACAGGGGAACATGATAGCACCATGGAATGTCTCTATACAGGCTTCTGACATAAAGGACCTTATTCCAATAAGTGCAGCACAAGTCATGCCATGCAAATGCTGTATGAGATAAAATGTGGCATTATTAGTGATACCTTGTCCTCCCAGCAGCATGTTGGCAAACACATATATTTTAATGGTAGAGGAAATCAGCTCCATGTTCCATTGATCTTGAACTGTCTTTGCGTACTGTGCTCCACTGTTGCCACTTTTTAGATCACCCGCAAATACTTCCAGGTTATTACAGAGGGTGGGGATGTTGAAAGGCAACGATTTCTGATGTAGCTTCTCAGAACATGTACAGAGTTAACAACTGTCAGTGCTATTACTAAAAATGGTTCTACCTAGCAGAGTCAGGGTAGCAGACCAAAGAAGCACCCAACCCCAAGCTCCATTTTGACTGCATCCATAAGTAATAGCAACAGTAGTAGGCCGTTCGGCCCTTCAAGCCTGCTCTGTCATTCAATAACAATGGCTGATCTGATGTTTCACACATCCACTTTCTTGTGTTTTTCCCATAACCTTTGATTCCCTAATGGACCAAGGATCCACCTCAGCCTGTAAATGTACACAATGACTCTGTCCCCACAGCTCTCTATCACAAGAAGTTTCAAAGATCCTCAACCCTCAGTGAAGAAATTCCTCATCTCAATCTTAACTAGCACCCCTTTATTCTGAGAATATGCCCCCTGACCTCGACTCTTTCACGAGGGGAAGCATTCTCTAAATATTTACCCTGTCAAGCCCCTTAAAAACCATACACGTTTTAATGAGATTACCTCTCATTTTTCTAAACTTCAGTGAGTAGAGCCCCAACCTGTTTAGCCTTTGTTCATATTAGGCATCAGTGTAGTGAACATGCTCTGAGCTGCCTCCAATGAAATGATAATGTTTCTTTAAATAAGGGGTCCAAAACTACTCTCAATACTCTGAATGTGGTTTCACCAGTACCTTGTACAGTTGCAGTAACACTCCCCCCTACTCTTATACTCCAATCTCCTTTAAATAAGGGCCAACATTTCATTAGCCTTCCTGATTACCTGCTGCAGTGTGCGAGTTTTCTGTGTTTCATGCACAAGTAATCCTAAGTCTCTTTATGTTGCAGCTGTATGCAGTTTTTCTCTATTAAATAATATTCTGTACTATTGTTCTTCTTTCCAAAATGAAGAATTTAACATTTTTACACATTTTAATCCATTTGCCAACATTTTGTGCGCTTACTTAACCTATGAATATCTCTCTGTAAACTGTTTCTATCTCTCTCTCAACCTACTTTTCACCTACTTTTGTGTTGTCTACAGATTGGGCTAAAGTACATTTACTTTCTTCCTCCACGTCATTAATATATAGTGTAAACAGTTGCGGTCCCAGTACTGATCCTCTGGAACCTCACTGGTCACAGGTTGCCAACCAGAAAAAGAAACCGTTATCCCCACTCACTGTTTCCTACCCTTCAGCCAAGTCTTGGACCCAATTCTTGGACAAAGCCCCATTCTCTGCAACTGGATCCTCAGTGTCCTGACCCACAGGCCACATTCAGTGAAGAATGGGGACAATATTTCATCCTCACTAACACTCAACACTAGAGCCCCCCCCAGAGGTGCATACTCAGCCCCTACTGTACTCACTGTATACCCATTATTGCATCGCTTAATGCCATTTACAGGTTCGCTGATGACATCACTACAGTGAGTCGAATCTCAGATGACGACGAAACAGACTACAGACAGGAGGTGGAAGACCTGGAAAAATGGTGCACTGAGAACATCCTAGCTCTCAACGCCAGCAAAACCAAGGAACTCATTATTGACTTTTGGCACGTGGTTACTCATGTCCCCCTACACATTAACAACACAGAGGTGAAAGAGGAGTGTCAACTGGAGACTGTCAAGCTCCTGGACTCTCCACAACAAGCTTTCTTGGACTCTTCATGTGGACGCATTAGTTACAAAGGCCCAACAATATCTCTTCTTCCTCAGGCAGCTGAGGAAATTTGGCATGAGGGTGGTACCCTTGCTAACTTTTATAGATGCGCCATTGACAGTATTCTGTCTGGATGTATCACTAACTGCTATGGCAACTGTATATCACTAACTGCTATGGCAACTGTATCATTCAAGATCAGAGACGGTTACAGAGAGTGGTGGAACTCGGCCCGGACAATCACAAAGGCCAACCTCCCATCTATAGAATCCATCTACCAGGCCCGCTATCAAGGAAAGGCCACCAGCATTCTCAAAGATCAATCCCACCCTGTACCTGTGTTTTTGTTTTTGCTGCTGTTTACCTACTACTTACTACCTATGCTCCAGAACTATGATCTGCCTGTATTGCTTGCGAGACAAAGCTTTTCACTGTGCCTCAGTACACATGACAATAAATTCACTTCAATTCAATTCTCTCGTTGTACCAATATATCACCTCCAAAACCATGGATTATCATCTTTTGACTTAACCTTTCATAAGGTATCTTGTTAAGCACTTCTTGGAAGTCCAAATTCAACACATCTAATGGAATCCCTCTATTTATTCTGGTTGAGGCTTCCTTGAAAAACTGTAATAAATTAGTCAGACATAATTTCCTTTTCATGAAGTGATGCCGACTCTGCTTGGTTGTGGAGACCAGAGACCAAACTTAGAATTTGAGTTTCTGTGCACCTTCACTCTGAGTCTCAGTAACGTCATGCGTCTATTTTCTTTCACACAATGCCACATGAGTAAATGCTCAATGATGCACTTAATGCATGACCTACAATATTAATATTTCAAATTTCACACAAGCACAATATTTTAAATGCATATTATAGAATCATACAGCACTGAAGGAGACTATATGGCCATCATGCTCCTTTGCCAGGTCTCTGAAGGAGTTGCTAATTAGTTTTACTTCCTCACTCTTTCCCCAAAGCCAAGCAATTGCTTCCTTTTTAAATATTTATTCAATTTCATTTGGAACATTATTCTTGGATCTGCTGCTTCTACCTTTTTAGGCAGTGAATTCCAGATCATAACAATTTGCTGAGTCTTTATCCTTGCATTTTGCTAACAATCTTAAAACTGTTACTGACCCCTCTGCAGTGGGAGCGGTTTCCCTTTATTTATTCCTATCAAAATTCTTCATAATTTTGAACAGATCTATTAAATGTCACTTAACTACTTTTGCTGAAAGGAAACCAGTTTTAATTCTTCTACTTTCTCCATGTAACTGAAGGCTCTTATCTCTAGTACAATTCAGGCAAGTGCCCTCCTTATCTTCATCATGACTGTAACATTTCTGTCTCCAATGTATAGCTCTCATGTTTGCCCAGCAAAACATGCCTGTAAGAGTAAGTAAACACAACATTTTTCAAACTTTAAATTTAGTTAATTTTGAACAAATAAGTTAAACACTGAATATCTTAAACAGTTGCTGTACAATTTTTACAATGTTCACAAGATTTACAACTCTCAGCAGATTACTTTATGACTTAAAGAACAGCAATAAATGTTATTATCTGCATGAATCTGAATTGTTAAACTATGATTCTTTTTCACTTTATGATAATCGTTTTTCCCAAAGTGTAAACGTTTTATTTACTGTAATGGATCTCAAGAGGATGTTAGGTTATTTGATGTAATACAGCTGTTGAAAATAGCTCTCTACAAAACTTTACATAGCTGCAACCTGGTTTAATCAAACCAATATAGTTGAATAGCTGTCATTTTGTATCAAAGGAACAGTTGGTTAACGATTCTGTATGCATGTGAAGACTGCAAAGTGAAAAATGCATTATACAGTTAGACAGCCTCGAGACAATTCACAACAAGCTCCCACATATTCTCAATACAGTGTTACTAAACATTTTTTTATCCTTTTGGCATCAGAAAATAACGATTTAGAGTAAATATCTATTCAGTAACCTCTATCATATTTGAACATGACCATATGTATACAGGGAAGCACTGCACAAATTAAATAAAAAAGAGAAAAGATGCATTTCAATTTGTTATTTCTACAGTTATTATCTACTTACTCCAAAAATGCGTTATCAAGACACAGTATCAAAAAAAAATAGTGTTTGTAGTTTTCTCTTTACAGGTTTGGAGACTTTTTAATACTAAATAAGATTTCAAAATCCTTTAAAAAATGTTTCAATGATTATCATTGGTATAAAAAGGTCTTGGAAAAGCCTAGGCTTACATTGAGACAGTATTAAAAATGCTGCCACATTTGGATATCTTTTATGACACTTGTGCCAAAAGTATCTCTGCAATGTTCACACAAAGTGCCTGTGTAAAGCAGCAATATTCAGTCCCTTGGGTCAGCTCTGGTAATCTATTAGATCAGTATTGATCAGTCATTTAGCTCCACTAACCTGTTATTCCTTGACATCTTAATCTAACAAACATCTTTTCAATTGTAATAGTGCAAACTTCTAATAGTTCTAGCATTATGTAGAATTGGCATCACTTCATGAAAAGGAAATTATGTGACTAATTTATTACAGTTTTCAGGGAAGTCTCAACTAGAATAGATAGAGGGACTCCATTAGATGTGTTGAATTTGGACTTCCAAAAGATGCTTAACAAGGTACACCATGAAAGGTTAAATATTAACATTATAGGTCATATATTAAGTAGGTGCAGCTCATCCATTAAGTAGGTGCAGGGAATTTGGATGACTAGAGAAATTGAGGTTTTGGTTAAGAAAAAGAAGGAAGCATATGTCAAGTATAGATTGCAGAGATCGAATGAATCCTTAGAAGAGTATAAAGGCAGTAGGGGTATATCTAAGGTGGAAATCAGGAGAAAAAAGGCAGCATGGTAGCTCAGTGGTTAGCACTGCTGCCTCATAGCGCAAGGCACCCGGGATTGAATCCCACCTCAGGTGACTGTCTGCGTGGAATGTGCACATTCTCCCTGTGTCTGCGTGGGTTTCCTCCGGGTACTGCGGTTTCCTCCCACAATCCAAAGATGTGCAGCTTAGGTGAATTGGCCATGATAAATTGCTCATAAGGTTAGGTGCATTAGTCAGAGGGAAATGGGTCTGAGTGGGTTACTGTTCGGATGGTCGGTGTGAACTTGTTGGGTCGAATAACCTGTTTCCACATTGTAGATAACCTAATCTAACCTAATCAAAAAAGGGGATATGAGATACCTTTGCAAACAGGGTTAAGGAGGATCCAAAGCGATTGGATTAAGAACAAAAGGGTAACTCGGGAGAGAATAGGGCCCCTCAAAAATCAGGCAGAGGTGGGTACTGTAGATGCTGGAGATTAGAGTGGTGCTGGAAAAGCACAGCCAGTCAGATAGCATCCGAGGAGCAGGAAATTTGACGTTTTGGGCAAAAGCCATCATTCCTGAAGAAGGGCTTTTACCTGAAATGTCGATTTTCCTGCTCCTCGGAAGCTGTCTGACTGGATGTGCTTTTCCAGCACCACTCTAATCTTGACTCCCCCACCCCACCCCACCCCCCTCAAAAATCAGTAAGGCTGCCTGTGTGTGAAACCGTAGGAGATGGGAGACTTACTAAATGAGCATTTTGCATCAGTGTTTACTATGGAGAAGGACATGGATGATATAGAATGTGGGGAAATAGATGGTGTCCATATTACAGAGGTGGTCGTGCTGGATGTCTTAAAATGCATAAAGGCGGATAAATCCCCAGGACCTTATCAGGTGCACCTGAGATCTCTGTGGGAGGTTAGGGAAGTGATTGCTGGGTGCAGGTGAGGTGCCAGAAGATTGGAGATGGGCTAATATGATGCCATTGGAAAGGTGGTAAGGAAAAGCCAGGGAACTATAGACCTGTGAGCCTGACGTCGGTGGTGGGCAAGTTGTTGGAGGGAGTCCTGAGGGACAGGATTTACATGTATTTGGAAAGGCAAGGATTGATTAAGGATATGCAGCATGGCTTTGTGTGAGGGATATCATGTCTCGCTAACTTGATTGAAATTTTTTGAAGTAGTATCAAAGAAGACTGATAAGGGCAGAGCGGTGGATGTGACCTATATGGACTTCAGTAAGGCGTTCAACAAGGTTCCCCATGGGAGACTGGTTAGCAAGGTTAGATCTCATGGAATACAGGGAGAACTCACCATTTGAATACAGAACTGGCTCAAAGGTAGAAGATAGAGGGTAGTGGTGGAGAGTTGTTTTTCAGACTGGAGGCCTGTGAACACTGGACGCCACAGGATCGGTGTTGGGTCCACTACTTTTCGTCATCTATATTAATGATTTGGATGTGAGCATGAGAGGTATAGATAGTAAGTTTGCAAATGACACCAACATTGGAGGTGTAGTGGATAGCAAAGAAGGTTACCACAGATTACAACAGGATCTTGATCAGATGGCCAACGGGCTGAGAAGTGATGTTGCAAAACTTGAAAGGGTTCAGAAAAGATTTACAAGGTCGTTGCCAGGGTGGGAGGATCTGAGCTACAGGGAACGGCTGAACAGGCTGGGGCTGTTTTCCCTGGAGCGTCGGACGCTGAGGGGTGACCTTATAGAGGTTTACAAAATTATGAGGAGCATGGATAGGATAAATAGGCAAAGTCTTTTCCCTGGGGTCGGGGAGTCCAGAACTAGAGGGCATTGGTTTAGGGCGAGAGGGAAAGAGACCTAAGGGGCAACTTTTCCATGCAGAGTGTGTTAAGTGTATGGAATGAGCTGCCAGAGGAGTGGTGGAGGCTGGTACAATTGCAACATTTAAGGGGCATTTGGATGGGTATATGAATAGGAAGGGTTTGGAGGGATATGGGCCGGGTGCTGGCAGGTGGGACTAGATTGGGTTGGGATATCTGGTCGGCATGGACGTGTTGGACTGAAGGGTCTGTTTCCGTGCTGTACATCTCTATGACTCTAAGTGGCAGATGGAATTTAACTTAGATAAATGTGAGGTGCTGCATTTTGGGAAAGCAAATCTTAGCAGGACTTATACATTTAATAGTAACATCCTACGGAGTGTTGCTGAAGAAAGAGACCTTGGAGTGCAGGTTCATAGTTCCTTGAAAGTAGAGTTGCAGGTAGATAGGATAGTGAAGAAGGCATTTGGTATGCTTTCCTTTATTGGTCAGAGTATTGAGTAGAGTTGGGAGGTCATGTTGCGGTTGTACAGGACATTGGTTAGGCCACTTTTGGAATAGTGTATGCAATTCTGGTCTCTGGGGGTTGGGGGGGGGGGGGGGATGAGGTTTATAAAATCATGAGGGGCATGGATAGGATAAATAGACAAGGTCTTTACGCCAGGGGTTGGGGAGTCCAGAACTAGAGGGCATAGGTTTAGGGTGAGCGGGGAAAGATATTAAAGAGACCTAAGGGGCAATTTTTTCATGCAGACGGTGGTGCGTGCATGGAATGAGCTGCCAGCGGAAGTGGTGGAGGCTGGTACAACATTTAAAAGGCACCAAGATGGGTATATGAAAATCGGAAGAGTTTAGAGGGATCTGGGTAGACACTAGGGTGTTGGAAAAGCACAGCAGGTCAGGCAAGGAGGAGAATTGACGTTTCAGGCATAAGCATTTAATCAAGAATCCTGATTAAGGGTTTTTGCCCGAAACGTCGATTCTCCTGCTCCTCGGATGCTGCCTGACCTGCTGTGCTTTTCCAGCACCACACTCTCAACTCTGATCTCCAGCATCTATAGTCCTCATTTTCGCTTAGAATGATCTAGGCCAAGTGCTGGCAAATGGGACTAGATTAGGTTAGGATATCTGGTCGGCATAGACATGTTGGAATGAAGGGTCTGTTTCTGAGCTGTACATCTCTCTGCCTCTTTGAGTCTAAATGATGGAAGAGTAAATATGGAAAAGTACATCAGCACCGAAGCGGGAGTCAACTTGTTTTTAATTCCTCTTCCCAGGTTCCTTGAGCAATTTTTTTGCTTGTTAGTTTGCTATGCTTCCATTTTCATACGTTAACTTTCATAGCCTTCAAATATTCATTTTTAAAAACTTTCTTTGCATTCTCTTACCTCCTATAGCTCACTTAAGTGCCTCTAAGGCTAATCTATTTATTTTCACACAAGTATATGTACAAGCAGACATGCAACTACATGGGGGTGGACACTCATCTCCGCATTCTTTTTATTTCCTTCTTTTCAAATAATAGTTTTAGCTTTGCAAAAGCCACATATCCAAAAAGTTATCTCATCTGCTCTTTTTACAGATGCTGCCTGACCCGCTGAATGTTTCTTGCATTTTCTAATTTGTTTCAGATCTCCAACATTTGCAGTTTCTTGCCTTTTATTAGTTAGTTGACTGATCAACAACAGCAACAGAACATTTCAACTCGTGGACCTGACTGGACTTTTCTGTGAACGAATGGTGCCAAACGTTTGTTGCAATGACCTTGACCATGAACTTTGAGGGTTTCCGAATGATTACATCATTTCACCACAGCCAAAAAGCACAGTACCCTTCACAGGGACCTTGGACCTCTTTGACTTGAGGGAGATTTTTATTTATATTTTATCATAGGATGTGGACATCACTGGCTAGACCAACATTTATTGCCCGTTGTTAATTGCTTTTCAAACAGATGGTGGTGATTGATTGCTAGACAGTTTAGAAAAATTATTACCCATGTGATCCTGCAATTTCAGACTTCATTGTTGACATTTCCCAAGGACTGTTATACAATTGATCCCATTATGAATACAAGCTTCAAAATGGTCAAAACCATTTATTTAGATGGAGTGAATTCACATTTTGACTGAGTTTTGAGAAGCTATTAAAGGATTATCTGTTTTTGATGTGGTTTGTGGAGACGTTTATTTATTTCTATAATTTATAGATCATTTGAGAGTACTTAAGTATTTTTGAGATTTGCTAAATGAGAACATTTTCCCTCAGAATTAAGTTGTACAAGTGAGCGCTCTCTTAGATTGTTAACAGTTCTTTTTCAATTCTGCATGGCATCTGTTCACATTGAGTGAGTGCCTATGCAGGGGGTGTGTGGGTATAGGAGGCATGGAGGTAGAATGCAATGGAGTTAAGGAGGTTGCATGTAGGGAGTGGGTGGAAGGATGAGAACTAGAGGGCTCAAACTATAGGTTTGGAGTTATGGTTTGGACTATAATCTCAGAGAACTGAGGTAGGCTTTCTAAACAGCCTCTCATGACACTGGTCCACCTTCGTTGGTGTCTCTGAATTGCCTTCAGAGGTGCTAAGGCTGACTCAATCAAGTCTCTGCGCCCCCAGACTAAAAACCATGCAGAGATTAGCTTTGATGTATGTGTATGTAGGATGTTCTAGAGTCCCAGGATTGTGATCTGGAATGATAAGAATACTGTTGGGTAAAGTCTTATAGGGGTCTGACTGGCATGGGCTGTGGCAAGAAGTATGGCAGAAATTGGGTAACAAGTACAGCGAAGCCCATGTCGCACTACCATGGCATGGTGGCTCAGTGGTTAGCACTGTTGCCTCACAGCGCCAAGGACCTGCCTTTGATTCCATCCTCTGGTAACTGTGTAGAGTTTGCACATTCGTCCCGTTCTGCTTGGGTTTTTCCATGTGCTCTGGCTTCCTCTCACAGGTGTTAAAGTGAAGTGCTAAAGAAGTGCCCATTGGGTCCAGGGATAGGCGGATCAACCATGGTGAATGCAAGGTTACAGGGATAAGGTTGGGGTGGGGGGGGGGGGTGGGCAGGTCTGGTAGGGATGCTCTTCAGAGGGTCAGTCTGCTTCCACACTGTAGGGATTTTGTGATTCTTCTCTATCTCATAACCCTTGATCCCCTTATTAGTCTATCTATCTATCTGTCTTAATTACACTCAATGAGGTCCACAGGTTCACCACCCTCTGACTGAAGAAATTCCTCATCTCAAGCATACAAGGTACAAGTCAGGACTGTGATGAAATGCTCTCAACTTGCTTAGCTGAGACAGCTCCAACAATACTCAAGAAACTTGACACCATCGGGGTCAAAGCAGCCCACTTAATTGGCACCACATCTGCAAGCATCCATTCCCTCAACCATCGATGCTCAGTAGCAGCAGAGTGCACCATCTAAAAGATGCACTGCAGAAATTCTCCAAAGATTCTTAGCACCTTCCAAACCCACAAACAATTCCATCTGGAAGGTCAAGGGCAGCAGATACATAGGAACACCACCACCTGCAAATTCCCTTCCAACACTCATCAACCTGACTGGGAAATATAATTACTGTTCCTCCACTGTCGATGGATCAAAATTCTGGAATTCTTTCCTTAATGGCATTTTAGGTTGACCTACAGCACATAGACTGCAGCAGTTCAAGAAGACAGTTTACCTCAATGCTTTCAAGGGCAACTCGGGATGGGCAATAAATGCTGCCCAGCCAGGCACGCACTTTCCACAAGGAAGTACAGCTATTGAATGAGAAGGGACAAAGTTGTCATTACGACTCAAAGCCATGTATTTGCATTGATAACCCAGGGGGCCCTTCTGTCTGAACTGGCCAGAAATGCTGAGTGTCTTCATCAGAAGTAACTTGACCCTCTTCAGCTTCCAAAATTCGGAGGGTCTGGCTACTAATGTCCTGAGTGGAAAGCAGAGGTGCTTTTCTGTGATTCCACCTCTGGCTGGCTGCTTGGTGGCATAGCTTTGTCTCCTTATGAGCATGGGGCATGTGACGTGGGGTCAAGGATCCCTACCTGCTTCTTTGTCATGAAGGCAGAGTGGGTAGGACGAGTGTGCACTCCTCTCCAGCAGCCCCTGAGAATGATGGGCCTGGCAGCTACCAACATCTCCTTAGAGGCAGCCATAGAGTTACAGGATTCGCTGCACTGATGCAGCTTCTGGGAAATGAGGGTCATTGCTTCCCACATTCCTGTCCATTGATCTTGCCCCTCCCTGTGCATATGGATGAAATCCCTGATTGTCAACATCACATACTCCTCTCCTGCCTGCAACTGAGCTGGTGCCTGTTCTGCAGTAGTCTGCAAAAATCACAGATTGTGAAAGCACAGTCTCTAAGACCGATGTTCCCACCTAGGTGTCAGTGTTTGAGATGCCAGGGAGTGCAGGAGGCAGCATTACTGAGGCAGCATTCTGTATTCTCACCCTCAGAGGCTGAGGATGGCACTTCTGTTGGAGTTGGGGATTTCTCAACAGAGGTCACAGAGTCATAGAGATGTACAGCACAGAAACACACTCTTGGGTCTAACCCGTCCATGCTGGCCAGATATCCCAACCTAGTCCCATCTGCCAGCACCCGACCCATATCCCTCCAAACCATTCCTATTCATATACTATCCAAATGCCTCTTAAATGTTGCAATTGTACCAGCCTCCACCACTTCCTCTGGCAGCTCATTCCATATACCTACCACCCTCTGAGTGAAACATTTGCCCCTTAGGTCTCTAGTTCTGCACTTCCCCCACGCCAGGGAAAAGACTTTGTCTATTTATCCTATCCATGCCCCTCATAATTTTGTAAACCTCTATAAGGTCACCCCTCAGCCTCCGACGCTCCAGGGAAAACAGCCCCCAGCCTGTTCAGCCTCTCCCTATAGTTCAAATCCTTCAACCCTGGCAACAGCCTTGTAAATCTTTTCTGAACCCTTTCAAGTTTCACAACATATTTCCAACAGGAAGACCAGAATTGCACGCAATATTCCAACAGTGGCCTAACCAATGTCCTATAGGGCCGCAACATGACATCCCAACTCCTGTACTCAATACTCTGACCAATAAAGGAAACCATACCAAACGCCTTCGTCACTATCCTATCTACCTGGGACTCCATTTCCAAGGAGCGATGAACTTGAACTCCAAGGACCCTTTGTTCAGCAACATTCTCTAGAACCTTACCATGAAGTGTATAAGTCCTGCTAAGATTTGCTTTTCCAAAATGCAGCACCTCGCATTTATCTAAGTTAAGCTCCATCTGCCACTTCTCAGCCCATTGGCCATCCCAGCAATCACTTCCTTAGCTTCCCACAAAGTTCTCGGGTACACCTGATCAGGTCCTGGGGATTTATCCACCTTTATGCGTTTCAACACATCCAACACTTCTTCCTCTGTAATATGGATATTTTGCAAGGTGTCACCATCTATTTCGCACCTGATCAGGTCCTGGGGATTTATCCACCTTTATGCGTTTCAACACATCCAACATTCTTCCTCTGTAATATGGATATTTTGCAAGGTGTCACCATCTATTTCGTTACTTTCTACATCTTCCATATCCTTTTCCACAGTTAAATACTGATGCAAAATAATTGTTTCATATCTCCCCCATTTTCTGCGGCTCCACACAAAGGCCGCCTTGCTGATTTTTGAGGGTCCCTACTCTCTCCCTAGTTACCCTTTTGTCCTTAACATATTTGTAAAAACCCTTTGGATTCTCCTTAATTCTATTTGCCAAAGCTATTTCATGTCCCCTTTTTGCCCTCCTGATTTCCCTCTTAGGTATACTCCTACTTCCTTTATACTCTTCAAAGGATTCACTCGATCTATCCTGTCTATACCTTACATATGCTTCCTTCTTTTTCTTAACCAAATCCTCAATTTCTTTAGTCATCCAGCATTCCCTACATCTACCAGCCTTACCTTTCACCCTAACAGGAATACATTTTCTATAGATTCTCGTTATCTCATTTCTGAAGGCTTCCCATTTTCCAGCCGTCCCTTTACCTGCGAACATCTGCCCCCAATCAACCTTTGAAAGTTCTTGCCTAATACCATCAAAATTGGCCTTTCTCCAGTTTAGAATTTCAACCTTTAGATCTGGTCTATCCTTTTCCATCACAATTTTAAATCTAATGGAATTATGGTCACTGGCCCCAAAGCGCTCCTCCACTGACACCTCAGTCACCTGCCCTGCCTTATTTCCCAAGAGTAGGTCCAGTTTTGCACCTTCTCTAGTAGGTACATCCACATACTGAATCAGAAAATTGTCTTGTACACACTTAACAAATTCCTCTTGATCTAAACCCTGAACATTATGGCAGTCCCAGTCTATATTTGGAAAGTTAAAATCCCCTACCATACCACCCTATTATTCTTACAGATAGCCGAGATCTCCTTACAAATTTGTTTCTCAATGTTCCTCTATTGGGGGGTCTATAATACAATCCCAATAAGGTTATCATCCCTTTCTTATTTCTCAGTTCCACCCAAACAACTGCCCTGGATGTATCCTCCCTCAGCACAGCTGTAATGCTATCCCTTATCAAAAACTCCACTCCCCCTCCTCTCTTGCCTCCCTTTCTATGCTTCCTGTAGCATTTGTATCCTGGAACATTAAGCTACCAGTCCCGTCCATCCCTGAGCCATGTTTCTGTAATTGCTATGATATCCCAGTCCCATGTTCCTAACCATGCCCTGAGTTCATCTGCCTTCCCTGTTAGGCCCCTTGCATTGAAATAAATGCAGTTTAGTTTGTTAGCCCTACCTTGTCCCTGCCTGACCTGACTGTTTGACTCTCTTCTGTTGTCAACTGTACCAGTCTCAGATTGATCTCTTTCCTCATTATCTCCCTGGGTCACACCCCCCACCTTACTAGTTTAAATCCTCCCAAGCAGTTCCAGCAAATCTCCCTGCCAGTATATTAGTCTCCTTCCAAATTCGGTGCATTTGAGCCAGTCCCAATACCAGAAACTTGGCTGTTCGTGCTACATTCCCCTGAGAATCCATCACCTCCTACATTTTCCAAAACAGCATACTTGTTTGAAATGGGTATAGCCACAAAAGGCTCTTGCACTACCTGCCTACTTCTCTTACCTTTCCTGGAGTTTCCGATCTATGTGACTGTATCTGAGACTTTCCCCCCCTTCCTGTAACAGCCATCCATCACATACTGTTGCTGTTGCAAATTCCTCATTGCATCTAACTGTCTCCAACTGATCCATTCAATCTGATAAGATTCGCAACCAACAGGCAGATATGGCAGATATAATCTGCAGTAGCCCTTAAACTCTCTTGAAACTCCCACATCTGGCAAGAAGCGCATATCACTCGACTAAAGGCCATTCTTGCTCCTTCACAATCTACAGACCCAGAAAATAACACCGTCCTAATCCTCTACAAAACACTGCCCCAGGTTAAATTAATAGTTATGGCTTATATTTTAAGTTTAATCAAAAGACATATTTCAAAAACATATAATCAAGAAAGAACCCACTCTACTCACTACTGCAGACGTTCTGTAGGTCGTACTTAAAAACAATACACTTATTTGCTTATGTGCTGTGAACTTCACCCAAACAGATCCTCCAAAATCAGTTGTGAATTTTCCCACACACTCCACTGTCCAGTGATACTTGAATTCAGACAACAAAGGCAGTAACTGTGCAGGTTCACTGTGGTGTCAGTTTCTTTCTCTCTCTCTCTCCTGCACTGACCTCACAATGTGCTTCCTTCGTCTGTTCTTCTCCCTTTTAAAACTGCTGTTGCTTTGACTTTTTTTCCCAAAGTTCCAAAATAATGCAACAGCATATGAAACAGTAATTGTTGTACCTGGAATTCGAGAAAATCACCTCCAACATCTAAAATACCTCAAAAAAGGAGCAGCTGTTACACCCAGAAATTTTTCCTCCATCTTGGATTACCCAAGTGATTGGATGGATGGGAGGGAGTGAGGAAAGATGCTGCAGGCAATAGTGGAAGTGACAGAACTTGAGCCTTGGTAGGAAGAGGGTGCCAAATTAGTATTAATCTGATGAAGCAGTGACAAGAGTTTGGAACTTAACTTGGCAGAGTTGAGAAGGTCACTGACTTTCTTTCGACTGTTTGCCATTCATTTGCACCCTGGAGTTGATACTGATCTGGTGGCAATCTCAGATCAGGTGGCAGAGTCTCCTCTGCTAGTCCTCTGGGAATAGGAGGCCTCTCTTTGCCCCACCCCTTCTATAAGGACATCCAGAATGCAGTGCCATGTTCCCTTACAACTCTGCCCTTGAATGAGCAATGCAGTTTTAGAAGGCCAGTGCTCTTCTGGGCGCAATGGGTGCAGGAGATGCTGGTGTTTTAACAGGTATCCGCTGAGTGACAAGTTGCTGTGAGACCTGTGCTTACTAAGATAGGTAGAAATCAGATGTGAGAGCTGTCACAGGGATAGAGTACATAATTAATGAGGACAGTTTGGTGAGATACAGTGAAAGAACTCACTAGGCCTCCTGGCAACACCCTCCAAAAAAGAATCAGAGATTCCCTACAGTGCAAAAACAGGCCATTTGGCCCAACAATGTGTGGTAGATAGTATCAAGGGCTGTTGCATACTATAACAAGACATTGACAGGATGCAGAGCTGGGCTGAGAAGTGGCAGATGGAGTTCAACCTGGATAAATGTGAAGTGATTCATTTTGGAAGGTCAAATTTGAATGCTGAATACAGTGTTAAAGACAGGATTCTTGGCAATGTGGAGGAACAGTGGGATCTTAGGATCCACGTACATAGATCCCTCAAAGTTGCTACCCAAGTTGACAGGGTTGCTAAGAAGGCGTGTGGTGTTTTGGCTTTCATGAATGGGGGATTGAGTTTAAGAGCCACAAGGTTTTGCTGCAGCTCTATAAAAGTATGGATAGACCACACTTGGAATATTGTAATCAGTTCTGGTCGCCCCATTACAGGAGGATGTAGAAGCTTTAGAGAGGGCGCAGAGAAGATTTACCAGGATGCTGCCTGGACTGGAGGATTTGACTTCTGAAGTGAGGTTGAGTGAACTAGGGTTTTTCACACTGGAGAGAAGGAAGAAAGAAAGGTAACTTGATAGAGGTGTACAAGGTAATGTGAGGCACAGATAGAGTAGATAGCCAGAGGCTTTTCCCCAGGGCAGATGGGTCATAATTTTAAGGTGATTGGAGGAAAGTAGAGGGGAGATGTCAGAGGTAGGTTCTTTACTCAGAGAGGTGGGTGCATGGAATGCACTGCCAGCGGTGGTAGTAGAGTCAGAGACATTAGGGACATTTAAACAACTGCTGGACAAGCACATGGACAGTAGTAAATTGAGGGGTGTGTAGGTTAGATTAATGTTCGATTAAGATAAATGCTCAGCCCAACATCACAGGCCGATAGGCCTGTACTGTTCTACGTTTTATGTTCTATGTGTGAACTCCATACCAACCTCCGAAGAGTACCCCACCCAGACCCATTTCCCTACCTTAGTACTCTACACTTAGTCCTGATTATGCACCTAACCTCCACATCACTGAACACTATGGGCAATTTAGCATGGCCAATTCACCTAACCTGCACAAATTTGATTGATGGAGGAAACCAGAGCACCTGGAGGAGACCAGTACAGACATGGGGAGAATGTGCAAACTCCACAGAGCCAGTCGCCTGAGGCTGGAATCGAACCCAGGTCCCTGGCGCTGTGAGGTAGCAGTGATAACCACTGAGTCACCGTGCTCAATACAATTTGGATTTAGCCAAGAGGATTAAAACAATTAATTCAGCCTGTTTGGAATGGGAAGGAAGGGTCATGCACACCATCTTGTGTACTTTTATTCTGATGCCCCACAGCAATCAATAATTAGAAGCAGCAAATAAGGCAACTACAAAAAAGGTCACAAAGATGCCAACAAAAACAATGCATGGAACACTATCACAACATGTCCCAAAAAGTACAGGAAGAGAGTTCAATTGCCACTGGCTATCTATTTTTAAGAAGTCTAGCTGAACAGTAAATAAGTGAGTAGTACACCATAGGCAAGTCCCATGTGGCAATCTGGGCATGAGACCAAATGGAATAGTTATACAGTTCAAACAAGCCTTGAACATACTCAATATTACAATAATTTTCTAACACTTGGCCAGTACCTTGGATGGTTCACATATAACAGTTAGCCTTGGAAACTATAATTTGAAATGTCACTGCACTAGATCAATACCTTTAAAACAAAACATTTTTCCCAGACTTTCTGCTTTAAGTGCATAAATTAATTTGTTATTAGACAACTGCAGCCTTTAATTGGACAAAGCTGATGGGCCTTGCATTATAATTGCAGACTTTTCAAACAGCTGTTTTTGAGGAACAGTTGTGTATTCTTACCAAATCAATTATAAGCAAGCCACAACAACAACACAGAAAATAATTTTCGTCCACCAAAAACTAAGACTAATAATTGATGAAAAAAATGGCAATCCAATGCATAACATTCATTCCAACACATGAAGCATAAAGTGGTACAGAAGACTTAAGGCATCCCGCTGTCCTTATAAAGCCTTGATATATCAAACTCTCAGAGTGTCACTGTCCAGTATTAGTATTCCCAGCCCAGACTTGAAAGTCATATGTTCAAGAACCATTTCAGCAACTTGAGTGCAAAATCATGCCTGGCACTCCAGTACAGAAGGACTGCTTTCTCAGGTAACATCCCAGGAGATGAATCTAAGAACAATCCTAGCCAAAATTCATCTCTCATCCTGTTGGTGATTATCTGGTATTAATTTTGTTGCTGTTTGTGGGGTCATGGTTTGTCTTGGAAACTATAATTTGAAATGTCACTGCACTAGATCAATACCTTTAAAACAAAACATTTTTCCCAGACTTTCTGCTTTAAGTGCATAAATTAATTTGTTATTAGACAACTGCAGCCTTTAATTGGACATTCTGTTTTAATCCTCTTGGCTAAATCCAAATTGTATTGAGCACGGTGACTCAGTGGTTATCACTGCTACCTCACAGCGCCAGGGACCTGGGTTCGATTCCAGCCTCAGGCGACTGGCTCTGTGGAGTTTGCACATTCTCCCCATGTCTGTACTGGTCTCCTCCAGGTGCTCTGGTTTCCTCCATCAATCAAATTTGTGCAGGTTAGGTGAATTGGCCATGCTAAATTGCCCATAGGTGCAGCCACAATCAAATTAGGTTGGTCAAGGTTGGGAATGCTATCTTGCCAATCAAAACAGGCACAATTTCACCAAAATAATCTAACAGGCCTCATGAGGCGGTTTAACACCAGAGGTGAGAATGCAACATAGAGACAAAACAAAACAATCAACAAATCTAGTGATCAGCAGTGTGTTTGTCCACAAGTTGAAACTGGTCAGATGTCAACTTATATTCAGCAGCAATTCTAATGAGGTGCACAAATGCATGTATGTGTCTTTTTATTTGTTCAATGTGTGTGATCATTGCTGGCATTTACTGTCTATTCCTAATTGGCCAGAGGGCATTTAAGAGTCAACCACATTGTTGTGGGTCTGGAGTCACACGTATGCCAGACCAGGCAAGGATGGCAAATTCTCTTCCCTAAAGAACATTAGCAAACCAGGTAAATTTCTACAACCAACAACAGTGGTTACACAGTCACAATTATTTGTTCCAGATTATGATTGAATTTAAACTTCATGAGAGAGAG
The DNA here is from genome assembly GCF_004010195.1 of Chiloscyllium plagiosum. Classification (NCBI taxonomy): domain Eukaryota; kingdom Metazoa; phylum Chordata; class Chondrichthyes; order Orectolobiformes; family Hemiscylliidae; genus Chiloscyllium; species Chiloscyllium plagiosum. The sequence goes on from NC_057730.1 coordinate 3,024,297, forward strand.
AGAGAGAGAGAGGGAGAGAGAGGGAGAGACAGAGAAAGAAACAGGTTGAAGGAAGTGAATACACAGCAGGAACTCAGAGTCTAACTGACCTGATACAAGCAAGACAAGAGGTAAAACTGACAAGCCTTTGCCCAGCTAAAATTAAATGCTTGCAACTGATAGGAGTGAATCTCTCCGAGTAATATCACAGATCACTGTGAAACAGCAACTTATAATCATATTTCCTGTGGAAGTCTGTGAAGCAGGGGTAACCTTGAGAAAAGCCCCCACAGCCTCTCTGCATTTTTTGGGGTAGAAGTGACCTGTACAAGAAAGACGGATTGGACCTAAATTGGAAGGGGAATAATATACTGGCAGGGAAATTTGCTCGGGAGGATTTAAACTAGTAAAGTGGGGGGGGGTGTGACTCAGGGAGATAGTGAGGAAAGAAATCAATCTGAGACTGGTACAGTTAAGAACAGAAGAGAGTCAGTCAGGGCAGGCAGGGACGAGGTAGGGCTAATAAATTAAACTGCATTTATTTCAATGCAAGGGGCCTAACAGGGAAGGCAGATAACTCAGGGCATGGTTAGGAACATGGGACTGGGATATCATAGCAATTACAGAAACATGGCTCAGGGATGGGCAGGACTGGCAGCTTAATGTTCCAGGATACAAATGCTACAGGAAGCATAGAAAGAGAGGCAAGAGAGGAGGGGGAGTGGAGTTTTTTGATAAGGGATAATATTACAGTTGTGCTCAGGGAAGATATTTCCGGAAATTCATCCAGGGAAGTTATTTGGGTGGAACTGAGAAATAAAAAAGGGATGATAACCTTATTGGGATTGTATTATAGAACCCCTAATAGTCAGAGGAAAATTGAGAAACAAACTTGTAAAGAGATCTCAGAATAATAAGATGGTTATGGTAGGGGATTCTAACTTTCCAAACAAAGGGTGGGACTGCCATAGTGTTAAGGGTTTAGATGGAGAGGAATTTGTTAAGTGTGTACAGACAATTTTCTGATTCAGTATGTGGATGTACCTACTAGAGAAGGTGCAAAACTTGACCTACTCTTGGGAAATAAGGCAGGGCAGGTGACTGAGGTGTCAGTGGGGCCAGCGACCATAATTCTATTAGATTTAAAATAATGATGGAAAAGGATAGACCAGATCTAAAAATTGAAGTTCTAAAGTGGAGAAAGGCCAATTTTGATGGTATTAGGCAAGAACTTTCAAAAGTTGATTGGGGGGGGGCAGATGTTCGCAGGTAAAGGGACGGCTGGAAAATGGGAAGCCTTCAGAATTGAGATAATAGAATCCAGAGAAAGTACATTCCTGTTAGGTGGAAAGGAAAGGCTGATATGTATAGGGAATGCTGGATGACTAAAGAAATTGAAGGTTTGGTTAAAGAAAAAGAAGGAAGCATATGTCAGATATAAACAGGATAGATCGAGTGAATCCTTAGAACAGTATAAAGGAAGTAGGAGTATACCGAAGAGGGAAATCAGGAGGGCAAAAAGGGGACATGAAATAGCTTTGGCAAATAGAATTAAGGAGAATCCAAAGGTTTTTACAAATACATTAAGAACAAAAGGGTAACTAGGGGGAGAATAGGGACCCTCAAAGATCAGCAAGGCGGCCTTTGTGTGGAGCTGCAAAAAATGGGGGAGATACTAAATGAGTATTTTGCAAAAGTATTTACTGTGGAAAAGGATATGGAAGATATAGAAATAGATGTAGGGAAATAGATGGTGACATCCTGCAAAATGTTCAGATTACAGAGGAGGAAGTGCTGGATGTCTAGAAACGTTTAAAGGTGGATAAATCTCCAGGACCTGATCAGGTGTACCCGAGAACTTTGTGGGAAGCTAAGGAAGTGATTGCTGGGCCTCTTGCTGAGATATTTGTATCACCGATAGTCACAGGTGAAGTGCTGGAAGACTGGAGGTTGGCTAAAGTGGTGCCACTGCTTAAGAAGGGTGGTAAAGACAAGCCAGTGAGCCTGACCTCTGTGGTGGGCAAGTTGTTGGAGGGAATCCTGAGGGACAGGATATACATGTATTTGGAAAGGCAAGGACTGATTAGGGATAGTCAACATGGCTTTGTGTGTGGGAAATCATGTCTCACAATCTTGATTAAGTTTTTTGAGGAAGTAACAAAGAGGATTGATGAGGGCAAAGTGGTAGATTTGATCTATATGGAATTCAGTAAGGCGTTCGACAAGGTTCCCCATGGGAGACTAATTAGCAAGGTTAGATCTCACTGAATACAGGGAGAATTAGCTAGTTGGATACAGAAATTGTTCAAAGGTAGAAGACAGAGGGTGGTGGTGGAACGTTGTTTTTCTGACTGGAGTGTCACAAGGATCGGTGCTGGGTCCTCTACTTTTTGTCATTTACATAAATGATTTGGATGCGAGCATAAGAGGTACAGTTAGTAAGTTTGAAGATGACACCAGAATTGGAGATATAGTGGACAGCAAAGAGGGTTACCACAGATTACAAGAGGATCGTGATCAGTTGGGCCAATGGGCTGAGAAATGGCAGATGGAGTTTAATTCAGATAAATGCGAGTGCTGCATTTTGGGAAAGGAAATCTTTGCAGGACTTATACACTTAATGGTAAGGTCCTAGGGAGTGTTGCTGAACAAAGAGACCTTGGAGTACAGGTTCATAGCTCCTTGAAAGTGGAGTCGCAGGTAGATAGGATAGTGAAGAAGGCGTTTGGTATGCTTTCCTTTTTCGGTCAGCGTATTGAGTACAGGAGTTGGGAGGTCATGTTGCGGTTGTACAGGACATTGGGTAGACCACTGATTAGATTAGATTAGATTAGATTACTTACAGTGTGGAAACAGGCCCTTCGGCCCAACAAGTCCACACCGACCCGCCGAAGCGCACCCACCCAGACCCATTCCCCGACATTTACCCCTGCACCTAACACTACAGGCAATTTAGCGTGGCCAATTCACCTAACCTGCACATTTTTTTTGGAGTGTGGGAGGAAACCGGAGCACCCGGAGGAAACCCACGCAGACACGGGGAGAATGTGCAAACTCCACTGTTGGAATATTGCGTGCAATTCTGGTTTCCTTCCTATCGGAAATATGTTGTGAAACTTGAAAGAGTTCAAAAACGATTTACAAGGATGTTGCCAGGGTTGGAGTATTTGAGCTACAGGGAGAGGCTGAATAGGCTGGGGCTGTTTTCCCTACAGCGTCGGAGGCTGTGGGGTGACTTTATAGAGGTTTACAAAATTATGAGGAGCATGGATAGGGTAAATAGGCAAAGTCTTTTCTTTGGGGTGGGGAAGTCCAGAACTAGAGGGCATAGGTTTAGGGTGAGAGGGAAAGATATAAAAGAGACCTATGGGACAATGTTTTCACATAGAGAGTGGTACGTGTATGGAATGAGCTGCCAGAAGAAGTGGTAGAGGCTGGTACAATTGCAACGTTTAAGAGGCATTTGGATGGGTATATGAATAGGAAGGGTTTGGAGGGATATGGGCCGGGTGCTGGCAGGTGGGACTAGATTGGGTTGGGATATCTGGTCGGCATGAACGAGTAGGACTGAAGGGTCTGTTTCTATGGTGTACATCTCTATGACCACCTGCCAGCCAGGAAAGGGAGAGTACATGGCTGTATGTGAGTGCTGTACTCAGCCACCAGGCAGTGCTTTGCCAAATGTTGTGCCAGTGGGTCGTCACAGCGAAAGGCCCTTTGTTGCTGGCCCAAATGCATTCGATAGTTTGCTGTTTCTGATACTCCATGAGGTGTGTCACTCTATCAATGGAAGCCTTTGATCATCAGTACAAAGGCATGCGATGAAGTGGCAATCACTGTACAGAAAGGCTTATCCATTTTCTGTGCAAGAATGCAAAATGCCTCTGAAAATTCTGACAAATGCATCTGCATTTCTACTGCTGCTCCATAGGTACGTGTTCAAGTGGATAATTCAGCTGAGCAGAGTTTAAAATGTCCTGCACTCTTATACTGGGATTCACTACTGCCATACCTATCTCCAGTATCTACTGCTGCTCACCATGTCTCACCCTGTCCCACCCTGTTGTAATGCTGGATCCACTGAGTTGGAGGAGTGTATACAGGGATCATGTGACAATACATCCACACAGTGATGCTTTTCCTCTAAGAACTCCTCACCATCATCGCCTGTGCTGGCACTGATATTTCACTGTGGTAATCAGTATGAAACATTGGGGAAACTGGGTTGGTATAGGACACATGGTAACAGTGACATTTGTTCAACATGGGTTCAGCTCCAAATGATCTAAAATGCTGTCCTCAGGTGGCTGAACTACTCCCAGCTTTCTATCAGTAACAGCTGTAACACTGATACCCTGTCGACATCTACTGTGTTCAGAAAGGCCTTAACTGCAGCACTCCTCCCCCTCACACCAGAGGTTCACTCATTGGAGCTGTGGCCTTTCAAATCCAAGGATAAAATAGTTGAGTGAAGCCTGAGGCCATCAATTAATGGCAAAAGATATGGGATATGGCATTACACAACATCACCTGCAGCAAACATATGAAGGACAACTCAATAATTTGCATCACACAGTTTACAAATTTGTACTAACTCCATAAATTACCATTCCCCTATACAAGTTCTGTATAAGCTACAGGGTCTATCATCATAACACCGTTTTTCAGAATTGCTGTCATGTTCAAGCAGCCAACCAGTCTGTGCTGATCAAAAACATATAGAAACATGAATAATTTTTCAATTACAGTATAAGTGCTGGGTGTTCTCTTTTGAGAGAGAGAAAAAGAGAAAGAGCATCTACCACTCCCGTTACACTGCAATGTAGGCCGGTATATTCCAGATATCTTAAATCTAGCTGCAAGAAAATACATTTACTTTCTTCTGCACAGTAAATATCAATCAAGTGGCTGAAATACTTGTATGTTATAAGCTCATCAAAGCTTTTTTGTGAGCCCTTCACCTGTCTGGGGTCTGCTCTTGCTTCAATAGAAATCAATCTTTCACTCCTCAGAGCAGCTTCCCATGCACAAGTGCTGAGGAGCACTGAACATACCTGGCATAGCCAACACTCAAGGCTCCTTGTACCGTACTTGTCGAGTTAACTTCAAGAGTCCAAGTTCAAACAAGCCACCTTCACCCCAGACTGCATTATCTAAAGTAATGCATTTATCCAAAGAAAGCTGGTTGTATTAATATTGTTGAAAATGTGTTGCTGGAAAAGTGCAGCAGGTCAGGCAGCATCCAACGAGCAGGAGAATCGACGTTTCGGGCATGAACCCTTCTTCAGGAATGAGGAAAGTGTTCCCAGCAGGCTACGATAAAAGGTAGGGAGGAGGGACTTGGGGGAGGGGCATTGGAAATGCGATAGGTGGAAGGAGGTTAAGGTGAGGGTGATAGGCCAGAATGGGGGTGGGGGCGGAGAGGTCAGGAAGAAGATTGCAGGTTAGGAAGGTGGTGCTGAGTTCGAGGGTT
>NC_057730.1:3030629-3048957 GCF_004010195.1 Chiloscyllium plagiosum
TCCAACGCCCCTCCCCCAAGTCCCTCCTCCCTACCTTTTATCTTAGCCTGCTGGGCACACTTTCCTCATTCCTGAAGAAGGGCTTATGCCCGAAACGTCGATTCTCCTGCTCCTTGGATGCTGCCTGACCTGCTGCGCTTTTCCAGCAACACATTTTCAGCTTCGATCTCCAGCATCTGCAGTCCTCACTTTCTCCTCGTGTATTAATATTGTTCTCCTGCAAAGATTATACATTCAAAATATACAATTTTACATTTACAAATATACATTTTATAATATGTGTAGCATGCTTAAATTTACCATGCTTCATTAATATATGTGACAATATGCACTTAATGATGGAGTATGTTTGTATATGAGAACACATACTTTATAGTGGCTTCATATTGTGGACTGTAGAAGAAGGAAACATCAGAATAATGCATGCTATTACTAAATCATAAATCCACCCACAACTTGTGGCAAGAAATGCCCGATGAATTGTGAATTGCCAAACGTTGCAGGCCATTATGTATTAGTTTTGGAAGAACATTTTTGCTGTGATTTGCAGCATGTCACATTCATCACCATCAAATTCAACACAGAATCTTAAGTAATAAACAATATAAGCATGTGTTGAATCCACCAGTGACTGTTAATTACTGGCCATTAACCTCAGAAAATAAACAATTAAAAGTGTGACATCTCATTCCTTCAGTTTCAGAGAGTTTTAAAATGTCAAATTTTAAAATCAAAATTCTTTTCGTATTTTCCTTTGACTCTTTCTCTCTCTCTTAATCTAATCTTTCCTCCCTCATTTTATTCCACTTTCTAATTTAATAGTGAATTTACAATTGCAACTTAAGTTCCTTTTTAGCCTTCCCCCTGGTTATTTTTGAATCTGATAGTCTCATTGGCAGCCTCATTAGACTTGACAGTTAACGGTTACACATTCAGGAATTTTATGACCAAGCCTTCAAGATGATGGGTATAGGAAAAGGTCTCAGAAGCAGGGCAAACTTGACCCACTGTTTTGAATGTATACCAAAGAAAATTTGGTACTTTCTGCAGAACACAGCAAGAACAATTGGTGAGAAAAAGCAGAAGAGAGAAACAGACAAACTGGTTTGAGAGAGATCAAAATAGCAAAACAGACAAAAGGAACAGGTAGGTAAGACGTCATACATTTTGTCTTACGATTACAAAAAACCACAGGAGCTACATGCGTACTTATAAACTTGTGGATATTTACTGCTGTGCTGTTTGAGCTTTCTGAGCCACACAATTTAATGCTGTGGGATTCATTGTGTCACTTAGGCTTGAAAAAGTAGAATGTCAAGGCAACATATAGTCCAGAGGGGAATGCATTTTTATCTTCAGTTGTGTATAATACATTAAAGACCTTTCTTGAGTTATTGAGTTGGCACATGTAATTTTTAAAGTGAGATAGGTTATAAATTAGCAGAAAGTAAATCCACACGTATTTTAATTTGGCAGGAATTATCTGATTAGATTAGAGTGGTACTAGAAAAGCACAGCAGGTCAGGCAGCATCTGAAGAGCAGGAAAATTGACGTTTCGGGCAAAAGCCCTTCATCAGGAACGGAGGCAGCGTGCCTCTGGGGTGGAGAGATACCCCCTTCCCCCCCAGTTATCTATCCACCCGGGAGGCTCTCTGCCTCCATTCCTAATGAAGGGCTTTTGCCCGAAATGTTGATTTTCCTGCTCTTCGGATGCTGCCTGACCTGCTGTCCTTTTCCAGTACCACTCTAATCTAGACTCTGGTCTCCACATCTGCAGTTCTCACTTTTGCCTAGTAATTATCTGATGCAATGAAAATCACTGTGGCCTGGATTTTAACTCCAGATAGGAATTGTTCAATTGACCATGATTATGATGAATGGCAGAGCAGGTTCAAAGGGCTGAATAGCCTCCTCCTGCTCCTATCTTCTATGTTGCTATGTCCAACTTGTCCATGCCGACCAGATATCCTAAATAAATTTAGTCTCATTTGCCAGCATTTGGCCCATATCCCTCTAAATCCCTCCTATTCATATATCCATCCAGATATCTTTTCAATGTTGTAATTGCAGTGCAATGAAATGTTACCTTATTGTGTGCTCAAGTCCTGCCGGGTAGTTAGACCCACAGTCTTCTGACAGGGATATATGCACCAAATGGGAAAGCTCAGTGAATACACGCTGTTTGTGAACAGCAAAGGCTTAAACTCAGAACAATTTAAGAAATCTAGTTTTAATGCAAAGTATAATGCAAATTATACTATTCATATACCAAGTGATGAGACAACAAAATAGTGGTAGGCTTACATCAGAGAAACTGTACTTCATATAAAATGACCATTTGCTTGACTATTAACATCAGTAATTGTTCTCACCTAAAAATGTACCGATGAATCCCAGTGCAAAGAAACTGCTCAGGACAAGGATAGTACCAATTAGCAACAGGCCAAGGCCTATATAATATGCTGCAGCACTGTCAAGGACTTGAATCTTGGGTTGAATCTTCATTGCTTCAGTAAAACTACAGAAAAGACACAGAAAGCACTTGTTAGATAAGAAATTAAACATGAATCATTTTGAACACAGCTTTATTTTCGGCCGTAGGGCAAGGTTTCTGTGTGCACCCTAGAGAGAGGACATGAGATCTAAATTACTACAATTTTTACAAATAAGCACATTGGTATTAATGTACTTGATCCATGTAGCATCTGCTATATGAAGGTAACATCCGTATTGTTGGGAATGTTGTATTGAAGCACTGCAGGGCTTTTCTTGGGCCATGTTGTAGCAATGAAAGGAGATTGCTCCCAGACTCTACCAGCATGGTATTTTTGACAAAACAATAAGACCATGCTTCTGGCAGCACCCTCCTGTGAACTTTGAAGAAGGAGATGAGTACGTCACAATGGTAATTCAATGCCCAGAATGTGGCACTACATGGCTCTGTCACTGAATTTCAAACCAGAACTTTTGGCTGTAAACTGAATTTAAATAGCGGACTCCAAAGAACCAACAACAGGAAAATTACTTTGCAGGTAAACTCTGGGATTTTAAAAAGTATCAGTCAAGATAAATCAACATGTTCATTATTCTACAGTTACTACACCATAGCTTGAATTAAATTCATTATTTGTGGGTCAGAATAAATCAATTGATACGTTAATCCAAATTAAATAACATTATTTAAAAATTACCATTCAATGTTCTTCAATTCGAGGATGCTGTCTACGCAGGGTCACAAGTTTATTTTTATTCATCGTGGGATGTGGAATGGCTGGTCAGCATTTATTGCCCATTCCTAGCTGACTTTGGGAAGGTGGTAGTAAGATGCTTTCTTGAACCGTTGCAGTCCATGCACAGTAGACTGATCCACAATGCCCTGAGGGAGGTAGTTCTAGGATTTTGACCCAGCAACAGCGAAGAAATAGCGATTATTTCCAAGGCAATGAGGTGAGTGGCTTGGACAGGAATTTGCAAGTGGTGGTGCTCCCATGCATCTGCAGACCCATGTTCTTCTGGATGGAAGTGGTCATGGGTTTGGAAGATGCTGTCTAAGGATCTTTGGTGAATTACTTACAGAATGCTGCTACTGTGCATCAGTGGTGGAAGGAGTGATGTTTGTGAATGTACTGTCAAACAAGTGGGCTGCTTTGCCCTGGATGAGGTTAAGCTCCTTCAGTGTTGTCAGAGCTGCACTCATCCAGACAAATGGGGGGTACTCCATTACATTCCTGACTTGCACCTTTTATTTGATGGACAGAAACTGAGGAGTGAGGAGGTGAGTTACTCGCAGTATTCATTGCCTCTGACATGCTCTTGCACTACTGGGCTTATGTGGTGAGTCCAGTTGAGTTTCTGGTCAATGGAAATCTTCAGGAAGTTGACAGTGAGGGTCTCAGTAATAGCAACATCACTGAATGTCGAAGGGTGGTGGTGAGATTGTCTCTTTTTGTAGATGGTCATAGCCTAGCATTTGTGTGATGCAAACATTACTTGCCATTGTCAGTCCAAGCCTAGATATTGTCCAAATTTTGTTGCATTTGAACATGGACTGCTTCACTATTTGAGAAGTCGTTCATGGTGCTGAACACTGTACAATCATCGGTTAACATTCCCACTTCAGACCTTATGATGGAGGGAAGGTCATTGATGAAGCAGTTGTGGATGTTCGGTCATAGGGCACTACCCTGAGGAGCTCCTGCAGAAATGTCCTGCAGCTAAGATGACTGGCCTTTAACAACCATAACCATCTGCAGGGCACCTTTCTGTGAGAAAATAGCCAATTCTTGACAAGCACATCTTGGCATTGGAACATAACAATCTCAGTAGTTCATTCAGCCTATGAACAAAGCAGAAGTGGGTACTGCAGATCCTGGAGATTAGAATCAAGATTAGAGTGGTGCCGGAAAAGCACAGCAGATCAGGCAGCATCTGAGGAGCAGGAAAATCGACGCTTCAGGCAAAAGCCCTTCATTCCTGATGAAGCGCTTTTGCCCGAAACATTAATTTTCTGCTTCTCGAATGTTGTCTGACCTGCTGTGCTTTTCCAGCACCACTCTAATCTATCATCATTCAATACATGGAGCCTGCCCAATTATTAAATACAATAATGGCTGAATGAACACTTCAGCATCCTTTCAGCCACCTCATCCATGTAACTCTGTATGCAATTGGTAATCAGAATTCTTGCAATCTTTACCTTAAGTATACTCAAAGACTGAGCTTCCAGAGGACTTTGTGACAGAGAATTCCAAAAATTGACGACTGTCTGAGTAAAGTAAATTCTTGCCTTGGACCTTTGGCAGGATGCTCAATAGGGGTACTGAGTTCTGGAATGCAGGATTTGTTTCCTTTTCTACTACTCTTACTCATCAGTCAGGCATTTGGACTCAAAGCATGATATGACTTGATGGACAAGCCATCACCATTCTGAATTACTGGTAGTGAGCTCCTCATGGCATTAATGACAATGCTGTCAAACCTCAAGGAGAACCCCAGAATTATTGTTCAAATATTTCAGAAAATTATTATAAAATATAATTGCACTGGAAACAGAAGAGGGCTTACTGGAAAGTTGATCTCTTTTATTAGTTACAGTCAGTGTGAGGATGTGAGAGTGGTATAGGGTCTCTGAAATTCCAGCCAGCATGTTATATCACCTTTTACCTTACAGAATACCAGTTGCACAAGGTATGGTGTGCAATAGGAAGCATGTTTGATTTGACTCTAATTACATTTTTGTTACACTTTCCAACTTGCTGCTCCTGAAATAGGAAGATTGAAGAAATAGCAATTAAATGTATTTTAAATGAAACTGACATCTTCTTTCATCATCAATAAATGATGAATGAAGATGTCAGTTTCATTTTAAACAAACCACAGACGAGCATCAATATTTCACATCTGCCTGCATTTTCTGTTATCAATTTTCTCCAATATATATCCCAAATTCTCAGTTTATATTCCTTTATATTCCTCCAGTATATATTCCTTTTTTGGTGCAAGGGGAAAAAGCTGTATAAGTTAATGTGAGACACTGTAATGACCCATCCCCTGAAAGCAGATGCACTATTATGTAACCATAAAGATATAATTACAGTATGTAGTTATTTATAATTGGCAACACAAAACCAGAGACACTATGCACAACCTTAAATCGGGTCTGAATAACTGCTCTGGTTCAACTGTGTACCAACTTTTAACCCATGTCACCTGAAATCTTCACTTCTCATATATTCTGTATTATGGGAGATCTACAATTTTGTACAGCCAACCAATTTGTGACCAACATATGTATATTACATCATAAATTTTGAAGTATTATACCAGGGAATGTAACAGCAAAAAAAAAGACCATAAGACATAGGAGTGGAAGTAAGGCCATTCGGCCCATCGAGTCCACTCCGCAAATCTAATCAGCATGCTGTAAGATACAGAAAATCATGATTTGATCAAAGTAACTGCTTGATGTTAAGTCACCAATTTAAAGTCAAACTGTGAACAAATCAAAATCATAAAATATACCAGACTTAAAGACCAGCAATTAAAAGCGGCAATTATTTTTATATTACTCATTTGTGACTAATAAGGCTGTAAAATCAACCAACAAAAATGCTCCTTAGCACTGTTTTCAGATGTCGTTGATAGCGAGGAAGTTTATCAATAATTCCAGAGGAATCTTGATCAGATTGGGGAGTGGGCTGAGGATTGGAAACTGCATTTCAATACAGATAAGTGTGAGGTATTGCACTTTGAAAGTCAAACCAAGGTAGAACTTATACAGTAAATGGTAAGGTCCTGAGGAGTATTGTGGAACTGAGGAACCTAGAAAGACAAATACATAGTTCTTTGAAAGTGTTGCCATAGCTAGATAGGGTGGTGAAGAAGGCATTTAGCATGCTGGCCTTCATTGGTTGGGGCACTGAGTACAGGAGTTGTGACATTATGTTACAGTTGTATAAGTCATTGGTGAGGCGCACGTGTATTGTGTACAGTTTGGTCACCCTGTTATAGGAAAGACATTGTTAAACTGGAAAGAGTGCAAAGAAGATTAACAAGGATGTTGCCAGGGCTAGTAGACCTGAATTAAAGGGAGAGGTTGGTCAGAATAGGACTTTACTCCTTGGAACATAGGAGAATGAGGGGTGACCTTATTGAGGTGTATAAAATCATGAGGAGCGTAAATTTGATGAATGTATGTAGTCTTTTTCCCAGGGATGGGGAATTGAAAACTAGAGGGCATAGGTTTAAGGTGAGAGGGGAAAGATTTAAGAAAGACCTGAAGGGCAAATTCTTCATGCAGAGAGTGTTGCGCATATGGAATGGGCTGCCAGATGAAGTGGTTGAGGCAGATATAATAGCAACTTTTTTTAAAAAATTGGATAAGTACATGGATGAGAAGGGTTTAGAGGGAAATGTACCAAATGCGGGTAATTGGAACTAGCTGAGTGGGCACCATGGTCATCATGGACCAGTTTGGGACAAAGGGGCTGTTTCCGTACTGTATTACTCTGTCATTTTCTTCCTGCACTCAGGTTAGAGTATAGACCAGAAATAAGAATCTTAAAAAAGAATTGCACGATTATGAAGGGAAGACCGAAGTGGTCATAAAATTTGCTATTTAGCGTAAGGTATGTCCACAAATCTGCCCTTCACCCTGATACTATTCCAAGGTTCAACTGCTGGAGATCTTCACACAATCGGGTTGACTTGGTAGTCTCCAAAATATGGCAAACTATTTGATTGCAGGATTCCTGATCCCAAACTTGAACTTTTCAATTTAGGGAGGCCCTTTTAATGGTGTAGCTAGTTTGGATTGTGAGCCCACACCTGACAGTCCTGCTCAGACTGGCTCCATCACAGAGATAATTATGGCCCACTCCTCTACAACTTTTGTGGAGTCTGGCACATCATGAAACATAGTTTGCATGAGCCAGCCATTGAAAGGCAAGTCCACAAGGTCCTCCCTATACCACCCATGCCAAGGAATACCCTCTCAAACAACTCTATTGCCCCTTATGACTTTCTTTCCACCCCCATGTCGTTTAGTGATTGCCCTTTACAAGTTATGCCCTTTTTCCCAGCCCGCATAGCATGATTTCCCCCATGCCAAGATATGGAACTTCAAGTCAACCACTTACTATACACCTTACAGTCGCCATTAAACCTAGTGACAGGTGAATGTGTAAAATAAAGCTTTAAAAAAAAGGGAATCATTCATAGTGGTTTTAACATACTGCAAACTTATGTTTAAAGATAAACTTAATTTCATTCAGACAAACAAAAGCATCAACTATCCACAAACTTCAAAATATGAAACCACAAGGCACTTGAAATCACTTCAGCGGTTATAGACAAACATAGAAACGTAGAAAGTAGACGCAGGCCACTCGGCCCTTTGAGCTGCACCACCATTCAATATGATCATCACTGATCATGCCATTTCAGTATCCCATTCCCGCTTTCCCTCCATATATCTTGACCCCTTTAGCTGTAAGGGCCCTCTTGAATATATCTAACAAAGCAGCCCCAACAGCTCTCTGTGGGAGAGAATTTCACAACTCTCCAAGTGAAGGAATTCTTCCTCATCTCAATCCTGAATAAATTACCCCTTATTCTTAGACTGTGACCCCTAGTTCTGGTCTTGCCCAATATCAGGAACATGCTTCCTGCATCTAGCCTGTCCAGTTCCATTAGGATTTTACATGTTTCTATGAGATCCCTCATTCTTCTAAATCCCAGCGAGTACAAACTCAGTTGATCCAGTCTTTTCTCATTTGTCAGTCCTACCATCCCAGAAATCAGTCTGGTGAACCTTCGCTGGGCTCCCTCAATAGCAACATTGTTCCTTCTCAGACTAGAAGACCAAAGCATTATACAATGCCCAAGGGGTGACCTCACCAAGGCCCTGTATAACTTGAGTAAGACATCCTTACTCCGATACACAAGTCCTCTCGCTATGAAGGAGAGCATGCCATTACCTATTCTCACCGCCTGCTGCACCTGCATGTCAACATTCAGCAACTGTTCCACCATGATACCAAGGTCTTGATGCACTTCCTTCTCAATTCCTTCATCCAAATTGTTAATGTATATTGTGAACAGCTGAGGTCCCAGCACTGAACCCTAGGCCACCCCACTCATCACTGCCTGCCATTTTGAAAATGACCATTTATTCCAACTCTCTGCTTCCGGTCTGCCAACCAGTTCTCCATCCATGTCAACACATTATCTCCAATACCATGAGCTTTAATTTTCCTTATTAATCTCTTTTGTGAAACCTTTTCAAAAGCCTTTTGAAAGTCCAGATACACAACATCTATGGAATCACATTTGTCTACTCCACTGGTCACATCCTCAAATAATTCCAGAAGATTTGCCTAGCATGAATTCCCTTTAGTGAATCCATGCTGGCTAGGATGGATTCTGTCACTGCTTTCCAAATGCTGTTATTACACCCTTAATAATTGGCTCCAGCATTTTCCCCACCACCGATGTCAGGCTAACTGGCCTATAATTCCCCGTTTTCTCTCTCCCTCCTTCTTCAAAAAGTGGGGCTACATTAGCTACCCTCCAAGCCATTAGAACTCTTCCAGAGTCTACAGAATGTTGGAAAATGATCACCAATGCATCTGCTAGTTCCATGCCATATAATTAAGTACTGAAAATGTGTTGCTGGAAAAGCGCAGCAGGTCAGGCAGCATCCAAGGAGCAGGAGAATCGACGTTTCGGGCATGAGCCCTTCTTCAGGATTCCTGAAGAAGGGCTCATGCCCGAAACGTCAATTCTCCTGCTCATTGGATGCTGCCTGACCTGCTGCGCTTTTCCAACAACACATTTTCAGCTCTGATCTCCAGCATCTGCAGTCCTCACTTTCTCCACATAATTAAGTACTCTGGGATGCAGAACATCAGGCCCTGGGGACTTATCAGGTTTTAATCCCACCAAATTCCCAAATACCATTTCCTGACTAATAAGGATTTCCTTCAGTCCCTCCTTCATGCTTGACCCTCTCTCCCTAGCATTTCCAGAAGGTTATTCATGTCCTCCTTAGTGAAAACAGATCCAAAGCATTTGTTCAACTGGTCTAACATCTCTTTGTTGGCCATTTTGAATTCTAACTGGAAGGGAATACATTTGTCTTCACCAGTCTTTTTCTCTTCACATATCTACCAAAGCTTTGAACCCATCTATGGAAACACTATGAAATTGATGAGATCACTTGTCAATCAAATGGGTTCAGATGTTTCAAGAAAGTAATGGCTGTCTGGGTTCTCAGCCAAGCTTTGTTATCAATTTTGGCATTGAGAAGCTCAGAGGAATTGTCAAAAACACTTGTCAAACAGAAGCTGTTAAGGCAATTTTAAGGTGCTTTATTTTACTTTCTTGAACAAAGGTCAGGAGTAATAAAATAAGCCATTCTTGCTATTTCACTCAGCCTGTTGGCATAAGCCTCAAGGTTACTTCTAGTGCTGAATGAATGATTTCACAAAAATCTATTATCACAGCAGGGTGTCCACCATTTCACAATTTGCTTGAAATAGTGCTTGAAATCCAATACTTATTATAAGCGATTACAGACTTGAATTAAATGCCTACTTTTATAGATATTATGTACTTAAAGACATGTAAACGTAATAAGTGTTTTTCCCAATGTAGTGAAGTTGGTAAATGATGTAGAATACATTCATGTCTGCATGGATCCTGAGATTTGCCCATGTGCATATTTGGTTAGTTGTCATAATAGGCATGGGACATTTGTTGTCTGGATTGGCATGAAATTAGCATTGGGGCTATAAATGACACTGGGTCTTTGTGCAGCAACACAGGTTGACATGGAGGCTATGAGGTGTTATGGGATGGATGATGTGACATCGTGTCATAACTCAATTGGGAACAGTGTGCCAATAATCAAGCACCATTATTCCATAAGCCATCACAAATGTGCAATTACCCAATTAAATCAGCAAGATGATCAATTTGTGAATAGACTGCTATTCACGACAAAATTATTATGTCATTAATAGGAACTCTATTTGTTGTAAGCAAACTTAAAAAAATGACAGAAAAATGGATTTCTATATTAATATGCGACTTAAGTTAGATCCATTTAAAATCCCACACAGTATTTCAGCTGCAAAGCTTCTGCACCCTTGCCAAGTTGTTATATAACAGCTGCAATACTGGTATCAAACTGACAATGTAGGAAATCACCCAGGTATGTTCTGTACACTGAAAGCAGGTCAAACCTAACCAGCTCAATTATCACTCCACCAGTCTGTTCTCAATCATCAGTGAAGTGCTGGAAGGCGTCATCAACACTGCTCATAAATATCATTGCTTAGCAACAAGCTGTTCACTGACACTCAGTTTGGGTTGTAGTACAACCATGTAGCCCCTGACCTCATTAAAGCCTTGCTTCAAATATGAACAAAAAAGATGCATTCCAGAGGTGAGGAGAGAGTGCCAGCCCTTGAAGCAAAGACCTCATTTGACTGTATGTGCCATCAAGGAGCCCTAGCAAAACTGGAATCAATAGAAATCTCCTGGTTGGAGTCATGCCTGGCACATAGGAAGATGGTTGTGGTTGTTGGAGGTCAGAGATCTCAACTCCAAAACATCTCTGCAACATTTCCTCAGGGATGTAATCTCGGCAAAACCATCTTCAGCCGCTTCATTAATGACCACCTCTCCATCATAAGATCAGAAGTGGAGATGTTTGCCACTGATGGAACAATGTTCAGAACCATTCATGACTCCTCAGATACTAGATTAGACTATGTTCAAATGCAACAAGATCTGGGCAATATCCAGACTTGGGCTGACAAGTGGCAAGTAACATACACCGCAGCGAATGACAATCTCCAATAAGAAACAATCTAACCACCTTTCTTTGACACTCACTAACATCCTGGGGTTGCTATTGACATGAGACTCAACTGGGCTCACCACATAAACACAGTGGCTACAACAGCAGGTCAGAGGCTAGGAATATTGCAGTGGGTAACTCACATCCTAATGCCCCAAAGTCTGTCCATCATCTACAAGGTAGAAGTAAGGAAGGTGATGAAATACCTGCCATTTGCCTGAAAGAGTGCAGTTCTAACAATATTCAAGCAGCTTAACAGTCCAGGACAATGTGGACCATTTGTCTGGCACCACATACATAAACATCCACTCCCTTCACCACTGATGGTCAGGAGCAGTAGTGTATACCATCTACAAGATGCATTCAAAAATTCACCGAAGATCTTTAAATACCACATTCCTAACTCAAAACCACTTCCATCTAGAAGGACGAGGTCTACAGTTACATGGAAACACCACCACTTGCAAGTTCCTCTCCAAACTGCTATTGGAAATATATTACTGTTCCTTCAATGTCACTTGTGCAAAATCCTAGAATTCCCTCCCTTGTGACATTGTGGATCTACCAACAGCACACGGACTGCACTGCTTCAAGAATGCAGTTCACCGGTATTTTGTCAAGGGCAACTAGGGACAAGCAATAAATGCTAGCCAGTGTCGCAGAACAGACTTGTGAGCAAAGCGGCAGGTCATGGTATGAAGAGGAAGTTAGCACCAAAATGTGGCCAAGTCATAGAAGGAGAAAGTGAGGACTGCAGATGCTGGAGATCAGAGTCAAAAAGTGTGGCGCTGGAAAAGCACAGCAGGTCATGCAGCATCAAGAAGCAGGAAAGAATGACAGAATCCCGACAGTGCGGAAAGAAGCCATTTGGCCCATCAAGTCTGCATCAACCTGCCGAAGAGCATCCACCCAGACCCAGACCCTGCTCTATTTCTATAACCTCAAATTTATCATGGCTAATCTACCTGGTCTGCACATTCCTGGACACTATGAGGCAGTTTAGCAAGGCCAATCCACCTAAACAGCACATTAGGACACCTTACAGAAACCCACACAGACATGGGGGGAATGTCTGTGTGGAATTTGCACAGTCACCCAAGGCTGGAATTGAATCCAGACACCTGGCACTGTGAGGCAGCAGTGCTAACCACTGAGCCACCAGGACGCCCAGGAAACTCACTGGAAACGGTAAGTAGTTGTTAATGGATATTTTTCAGATGGAAGCATGAAATGTGCTGGAAACTGATTTTCCCTGTTATATTAATGACTTTGACCTTACTCTAGGGGCCTTAATTCCAAAAACTGCAGACAGAATGAAATTGGAAGCATTGTGGATCATGATAGGGATGGTATAGATTATCAAAAAGGCAAAGGGAGGTTGGTAAAATGGACAGACAGATGGCAGGTACAGTTCAAAGCAGAAAAATGTGAAATATCATGACCATGCGTCATAATCCTGGCCCTCCCACAGACATATTGAACTTCAATTCTAATTACGTTTTTGAAAGAGGACTGATGCAGCCAAAATAAGAGACAATCTGGAATGTCACATGATGAGGTGTCGAGGAAGCTTCAAAAGGATTAACTTAAAAGGGAAAAATGAATTACAAATTCAACACGATAACGGAAAAGATAGCAGTCTGGGCAAGAGGCATGTTTGTGCTTTCTGCTTTCAAGAACAGACAAGAACAGGGGTTAAAAGTTAACTCAGCCCTTGTCTGTGTGTGCATGGAAGAGGTGAGCAAAGGTACTTGTGCACACTAATCGGACTTGCAGCACCAGAATGCTGTGATAGTCACAGTTGAAGAACCACCTATTCATTACCCTTGCATTGTTGGTAAATGTCTTTGAGTGCTAGAAGCCAACTATGTAGTCAGAATTAAGCAGAATAACAGAGAGACTCTTGGTCCAGGTGCTGCGGCCAACCAGACAAACTTATTTCAACTTAACTGCGATGCCAAGAATCTCAATACAAACTGTTCATCTATCAACAGTCCACAACCTACTCTTCACAAATGACCCATATAGACTGATTTTTAAAACTTTTTTTTATTGGACTCACTTCTTATTTCTAATCTGTGGCCTTGTGAGTAGTTAATTTTTAATCTTCTCATTTTTAGTAATTAATAAAGTCACTTCTATTGCTAGCTCAAGAAAGCTAGTTAAATTGGCTCCTCTCAAAACACAAGTTCATTTGGTTTGGGAAAAAGGTATCCACATGGAAGGGTTCCTTCATAAATGTTTGACACTAAAACAGCAGATAAATAAGGAAGGGGAGGGGTGCAGTCCATTCCTGGGAGCTTGAAAATTTGTGGTATCTCATCTGCATCCCAATAACTTGGGAAACCAAGCCAAGGATCGAGTCACAACACAAGTAATTAATTTTTATAGAAAGATCTAGGAGAGATAGTTTCTAATCAATGGCAAATCCCAGGATGACGATAGTGG
This sequence comes from Chiloscyllium plagiosum, assembly GCF_004010195.1. Lineage (NCBI taxonomy): Eukaryota > Metazoa > Chordata > Chondrichthyes > Orectolobiformes > Hemiscylliidae > Chiloscyllium > Chiloscyllium plagiosum. Next base: position 3,044,444 of record NC_057730.1, read on the forward strand.
GTGTGTCAGTGATGGTAATGCCAAGGAGTGAAGATTCGACACTCTTGTTGGAGATGGTCAATATATGGTGCAAATATTACTTTCCACTTATCTATCCAAATCTGAATGTTGTCCAGGCCTTGTTACATGTGTGCAAGGTCTGTTTCAGCAATAAAGACCTTCAAATGATATTGAACACTATCCAATCATCAGTAAATACTTCCACCATATGTTGGAGGAAGGTCATTGCTGAAGCAACTAAAGATGCTTAGGCCTGGAAAACTACCTGCAGTCATGTACTGTATTCAGACGAGTTGGTCAACCTGCATTAATCACAACCATCTTCATTTGTGCTAGCTGAATTCAGCAAGTGGAGAGATTTTCACTCAAATAAAAGTAAAATACTATGGATGCTGGAAATCTGTAATGAAATCAGAAAATGCTAAAAAGAAACTCAGCAGGTCTGCGAGAATCTGTGGACAGAGAAACATTTTGAGTTTGACAGAATTCTCCTTCAAAGTGTTTTTCCCTGATTGCCAATGATTCCAGTTTTGCTCCTTGATGCCACAACTTGGTCAAATAATGTTTTGATGTCAAGGGTGGCTACTCTCACATCACCTCTATAACTCATTTGGCCATGTTTGAATCAAGGCCATAATGAATCAATTGACGGAACAAGCTGAGCAATGACACAAGTTATTAGACAGTAAATGCTGCATGATTGAGAGTACATTGGTTAGTTTAAGATGTATTATTGGCATTGAACAGAGATAGTTTTTTCTCTCATCTACTGATTGCCCCAAACCTGGGATTTCTGCCTTAAACATGAACCATCATTAACATTCTTCACTTTTGAGGAGCATGAAGATTTCAGCAAAGGATTTAGATACGCTAAAATTAGCTCCGATTTGCCTAGTTTAGTAAAGAGAACCATAGTTGGACCTTCTGATCAATGTCCAGTAACCACTGATAGAATTAGGCATTAGTAAACATCAGAGAATAGGGGAAGAGAATGTAATAACTCAGCATTTAAGAATTTGATAAAACTCACTGTTCATGTGAATATATGAAAAAATTGCATCTTCGTTAGATATAGAAAGAAGCCAGTGATGCAGATGACACAGTCATAAGCAAAGCTTTGAGAGGAGGGGAAACAAATTGACATTAAAAAAAAAGGTAACACCAAATTGTGCAATAATTTATATAGAAAGAACAGTGGATTCAGCGGAAAGTTTCAGTAAAATGTACGGCTTGAGCTGTCTCACGTCTGTTACTTTGGAATACCAAGTCTGATGTATATTTCTGTGAAAAATATTGAATTTATGTCATTGTTTCAAATTTCATGTGAATGACACAACCTTAAAAATTATCTATCAGGCAGATGCATGGACTTTCTTTACAATTACAATCTGTAATTACAAAAGCAGCGGTTGAGTTATTCAATGGAATGAATGCGAGCATAGTTTCATAACTTACAGGAAAACTACAAGATCTCATATGTGAGGGAATATTAAAGGAACTACCAAATACACACTTGCAATGCCATCTATAACGTTAGGTTGCTATACAAATGATTATCCTGCGGGAAACTGCAAACACAAGCCTTTAAAAAAAAGATTGAAAGGTATTTCATTAAAATTCATTTGACTGCCATTCATTCACAAACTTTAAATCATGATTCAATCTTTTACACTAAAAAAATTGCTATTTCTTTACAAAAGGTAGACATTACATTGAAAGATCAGTGTCGAAAAGTGTGGTGGTGTTGGAAAAGCACAGCCAGTCAGGCATCACCCAAGGAGCAGGAAAGTCAACGTTTCGAGCATGAGCCGACGTCGGTAGGGGAGCAAGTGGCTGAGGCGGCGGCAACTATTGGCTTGGCTGGAGGTGACATGCCAGGTAGACATAACATCAACTGTCCTGCTCCTCGGATGCTGCCTGACCGGCTGTGTTTTTCCAGCACCACATGTTTCGACTCTGATCTCCAGCATCTGCAGTCCTCACTTTCGCCTATTTGAAAGATCAGTACCAACTTGCGCACACACACTCATAGCATTCATCTGTAATTTTCATAGCACAGGCCCTTCAGCTCTTGATGTTGTGCTAACCTTTTATCCTACTCCAAGATCAAACTAACCTATATACCCTTCATTTTACTATCAACCATGTGTCTATCCAAGAAGCGCTTCAAAGTCCCTAAAATAACTGACTCTCCTACCACTGCTGACAGTACATTCCACACATCCACCACTCTGTGTAAAGAACCTACCTCAGATATCTCTCCTAAATCTTCCTGCAATCATCTTAAAATCATGCCCCCACGTGATAGTCATTTTCACCTTAGGAAAAAGTCTCTGGTTATTGTTATGATGTTGAAGGTGGGTATTGTACCTTTAAGAGACAGTGAAGGCTGTTCTGCACTGAGAGCTGACAAGAGCAGTGTCAGAATGTATTGGAAAATTGAAAATATGTAACATTTGGCTGTGAAATAGATACCTGAGTTGGTTGCTGTTTTGACAACAATTCCAATTTAACCAGTTTAAATTATGCCCTGGGATACTAAAACCCAATCGAGTTTGAATTTGTTGTTTTGCCAACATCAAACCAATGATGTTCCAATGTTGGGGATCTAAAAAAGGTAGACATTTTGAAAAGCAGACAGAACAACTGCCATCGAGAGATAGAAGGGCTTATGCCCGAAGCGTCGATTCTCCTGTTCCTTGGATGCTGCCTGACCTGCTGCGCTTTTCCAGCAACACATTTTCAGCTCTGATCTCCAGAATCTGCAGCCCTCACTTTCTCTCATCGAGAGATAGACCCAAGATATTGAAACACTCTCTATCAAAAGTGCCTTTTCATATCAAACATCTTCACGACCCAGGGAGATCATCAGCTGGAAGAATAAAGACACCAAAGATGACAGCCACTGTATGGTTTGGTGATCCCTATCAAGCTGAGAAAATGTTGAGTTAGGTAAACTCTCTGGTAAAGATGCCAGGTAGGAAAAAACTAAATGGGGTATGTCATATGAATATGTTGAAACCTTGTTTATAATAGAGACAGGGAACTGGAGAAACGGGTGTTAATTACTGCGCCAGAGAGTGACTAATCAAATCCAGATGTCGCAGAGTTTGATGTGCCTCAAAATACGTTAAATAATGAGGAAGTCCTTGAGGAGTGGGATAGGTTAGTGAACTGTCTCAGGAGCAAAGAACCAGTTGAAAGGTTTGTTGCAGTAGTATGATGACATATACAGGAATAAGATGGGGAGTTCTAATGCTATTGTGCATGAGGTAGAAGTAGGAAATGCTGCTCTGATTAAACAATACCCCCACAGACTTAATCCTTTCAAAGTCACACAGATTCAGAAGAAAGTGGATGCAATGCTCAACGAAGATATCATTGAACCGACACAAAGTGAGTGGAGTTCACCGATTGTGTTAGTTCCCAAACCTGATTGGACTCAACGATTTTGTTTGGACTATCAGAAGGTCAACACCAAAACAAAATTGGACTCATGCCCAATACCAAGATTGGAGGACTGTATAGAGAAAGTTGGACAAGCCACTTGCATCACAAAGTTGGGCTTACTGCGTGGTTATTGGCAGGTACCTTTATCAGAGAAAGCGAAAGTAGTTGCTGCGTTTATAACCCCAAATGGCCTATATCAATTCAAAGTGGTGCCCTTTGGAATGAAGAATGCACCAGCCATATTCCAATAACTCATGAACAGATTAACAAATTGTACAGTTTATCTGGATGATGTAATGACCTTTAGCGAGTCATGCAAAGATCACATGGTATAGTTGGAAGAGCTCATTGAATGATTATGAGAAGCAAAACTGGTAATAACCTAAAAGAAAACAACTCAGGAAGGCAGAGGTGACAATCTTGGGACATAACATCAGTCACGGAAGTTTGACCTCAATGAATGCAAAGATAAAGACCTTCGAGGAAGTTCCACAACCAAAGAAAGATGTGCTTTGATTAAGGGACTAAGCAGATTCCACCAGATGTTTGTTCCAAACTTCAGCAGGGTGGTGGCACTGCTAACAGGTTTACTAAAGAAGAAAACAAAATTTTGGTGGACAGAACAATGTCAGGAGGCATTTGACAATTTAAAAGCAGTATTAACCACTGCAACAGTTTTAATAACACCAAATATTTTGAAAGCCTTCAAAGTTGCAATCAATGCTAGTGATACAGAGGAACCTCCATCATCCGAATGAGATGGGCACTATTTCATTCGGAAAGTTGATTATTCGGTTAATTGATATGATGCCTCTCCTGGGGCTGAGTTTTCTGTTAAGTCTGCACCCATTCAGGAGACTAGGCAGCAGCACACCCCATGCAGCAGTACACCACGCGCGAGCCCCTGACACCCGTTTGACCCCACCTCCGTCTGGCCCCACCCTGACCCCCATCCATTCTCCAACCCAGTCCAACACAACACCCTTGACCGCCCTCCCACACCCGCCCCGTCTCTCCCACACCCTCCACCCTTCAACCCCACCCGCCCCTCCAAATCTGTCCAA
>NC_057730.1:3048977-3056753 GCF_004010195.1 Chiloscyllium plagiosum
CCGCCTGCCCCCAACTCGTCCAACCCCATCCCCCAAACCTAACCAACCCCACACTCCAAGGCGCGCCCAACCCCATCCATCACCACCCCTAAACCCTGTCCAACACTGCCCCCATCCCGCGCCATCTCCGGGGCAGCCAGACTGAATGCCAACAACAAAACTGCTGCTGCCACTGCCTTTTAGGCGTGAGTGTCCAAATAGCGCGCGCGAACACACACAAAACCCTTTTCACTGCAATTTTTTGACAGGTTCCATCTTTGCCTGTGCACGACAATGTCGGAGAGATTATCTGGGGAAGAGGAGTTCAGGGTACACGTGTGTGCAGAACTCCAGGGAAAGTGTGGGGAGAGGGAAAGCGAGAGACAGAGAGAGAGAGCGCGAGAGCGAGCGGTCGGTCAGTCATTTGGTGACGGTGCCTGGGCTCCCATCAGTCCAGGGCTGTTCTCGGCAACATTTCAGTAGGCTGAAATCTTTTTTAATCACTGTAAACAAAAGACGCAATCGGTGTTGGAAACACGTCTTTGATGTAACACTTCTATCGGGACTTCGAGATCTCCTTCGGATAATCCGATATTCAGATAATTGATATTCGGATAATTGAGTTTCCTCTATATAGGAGTTGGAGCTGTACTGCTAAAGGAAGATGATGATGGAAATGAATGGCCAATTGGCTACTTTTCAAAGAAACCCAACACCCACCAGAGAAAATACTCTTCCAGCGAAAAAGTATCATTCAGTTTGGTACCAGGCTTACAACATTTTAATGTTCATGTGACGAACAATGTTAATGTTCATGTTGGAGACAGTTGTGTACACTGACCACAATCCTCTTGCATTCTTGGAATGATTTCATGACAAAAATATGAGACTATTTCATTGGAGTTTCATGTTACAAACTTTTAAATGCTAGAAGCAGCATCATCACAACACACGCCAATGTCATTGCCAAAGTCTCTGCGCCATTTTGCGTGTGCGCTGATGTTGGCTGCCGTCAGGGCACTTTAAAGGTACAGTATTACACATTAAGCAGTTTCATCTCAGAAATTAAGCTAATGAATATTCATTGCTCTCCCTCTGAGTCAAGAATATTCTTGAACAGAGGAACCGCGATTATCCAGCATTCGATTAACCGAATGTCAGATGATCTGAACAAGATCGCAAGGTCCCGATGCGTGGCTCATTGTGTTATTCGGCATCCAATTAACCAAACAAAATACTCCTCTTTGGATAATTGAAGTTCCACTGCATAATTCTTGTATAAACCATGTATAATTTCTGCAGAATTGCATTACTCTTAATACATAACATCTGCTTTTCTAATTTGTTCTTGTACCTGCAAATCTCACAATATAAAGAAACAGTCAGAAGACAATCAACCACAGCCATCTACTTCTGCAACCACAAATGCACCTGAGGGTGGTAGTGATGGTGATCCTCTGTGCCTATATTAACAATATTTTTTAATGCAATGTGTTAAATTTACTTTTGTTTTATTAATAAATATGATTCAAACATTCATTCAGGCTCTGCTATACTTTGTATTAGGCTTTTGGTTGATTTTTGAGCAATTGCGTTATTTTTGGCTGGTCTGCCCCTAACCCCACTTTTCTCAACGACTCCATTATTTCTATTAAACAATTTTCTATTAAGCGAGGTTTTTCTGGAATGCAACTTCAGCATTATAGGAGAATTACCTGTACAAGTTTCAGATGTTGGACAGCCCTGCAGAAAGACAATGTCAGGTTTACAATTTTGTCTCCTGCATATTTAAATATTGCATATTTCATGCAGTTTCTCTAGTTTGACATTTACTTGCATTAATTTTCCAATCGCAGTTTGTTATTAGTACTCTGCTGTTATAAAGAAGCATATCATCTGATTGACAATGAGTAAAGCGCCTGGGATCCAATGTTTACATCAACAAGTGTCAAGTAAATAATACCAAATATAGAAGAGCAGACAAGTTGTTTCTACACTTTTTGTTTCAGCCACTGAAATGACTAAAAGGTGCCAGTGAAGAATCCAAAAGATGTATCTCATTTATGATCAGAAGAAATTTTACATCAGTGGGGCAAACGTCCAAATTTGATCCCAGTGGATGCGAACACACTGTCTATGATTTTCCCATATCAACTATATATTTATAGCTTTCCATTATAATGTTTACAAATGTCATCATTCATGAGAATAGTGGATGAATAGTATCACTGGATGAATATAACTTTTCATTTCAAGAGAAAATTCCCAGTTATGTTACAAAGTGACATGCTTGTCATTTCAAAGAAAGCTGTAGAAAGATCAAGTGATCTAATGGGGCTTGGTTTCTCCTTCCCGGATGTTAATTCAAACTTACTGACAAGTCAAGGGGATCTAAAGGCAGACAGTAAATGATGTAATCAAGTGAGGTAAGCAGTCTGTCATGCTGACAAATTCTTACAGACAGAAAATCAGCAAGATACGAAGACCTTTTCAAATATGAATTTACAGAGAATAACATAGAACATAGAACATAGAAGAATACAGCGCAGTACAGGCCCTTGGGCCCTCGATGTTGCGCCGATCCAAGCCCACCTAAACTACACTAACCCACTATCCTCCATATACCTATCCAATGCCCTCTTAAATGCCCATAAAGATGGAGAGTCCACCACTGTTACTGGCAGGGCATTCCATGAACTAACGACTCGCTGAGTGAAGAACCTACCCCTAACATCAGTCCTATATCTACCCCCCCTTAATTTAAAGCTATGACTTTAAATTAATCCCTGCCAGAGATAGTGTTGAGCTCAGTTTAAAGCAAGTACCAAGCCTGACACACTTGTTTAACATTCATGACCTCAGTACTCCGGAACTCAATTCCTCTACCAATAAAAGCCAGTACGCCATATGCCTTCCTCACCGCACTATTTACCTGGGTGGCAACTTTCAGAGATCTGTGTACATGGACACCAAGGTCCCTCTGCTCATCCACTCTACCAAGTATCCGTCCATTAGCCCCGTACCCCATCTTTTTGTTATTCTTCCCAAAGTGAATCACCTCGCACTTAGCTACATTGTATTCCATCTGCCACCTTTCTGCCCAGCTCTGCAGCTTCTCTATATCCTGCTGTAACCTGCCACATCCTTCCTCACTGTCAACAACTCCTCTGACTTTCGTATGATCCGCAAACTTGCTCACCCAACCTTCTAGCCCCTCTTCCAGGTCATTTATAAAAATGACAAACAGCAATGGTCCCAAAACAGATCCTTGCGGAACACCGCTAGTGACGGCACTCCATGAAGAAACTTTGCCATCAACTACTACCCTCTGTCTTCTTCCATCCAGCCAATTCCTAATCCAAACCTCCAACTCACCCTCAATGCCATATCTCCGTATTTTCTGCAGTAGCCTACTATGGGGAACCTTATCAAACGCCTTACTAAAATCAATATACACCACATCTACCGCTTTCCCCTCATCAACCTCCTTAGTCACCTTTTCAAAGAATTCAATAAGGTTTGTGAGGCACGACCTGCCCTTCACAAAACCATGCTGACTATCCTTGATCACATTATTCCTATCCAGATGTGCATAAATCCTATCCCTTACAATTCTCTCTAAGACTTTGTTACAATTCTCTCTAAGACTTTGAATAAGTATTGGAAATTACACATGTGATTATGGGAGATGTTGATGTCAAAGTATTTAAAATGATTTTACAAATATGAATTTGTAAAAATAGAGAAATATGACAATCCACAACCATAAAATCAGTCTTTAAGGCTATAAACATAGATTGAACCTTTTGCGAGAGATTGAATAGTGTTTTTCACAAAGCTTGCAGGCACCTGTCAGATGATTAGCTAGCAGTGTCAGAGTGTACTGGTAAAATGAAAATATGTAACATTGAGCTGTGAAACAGAAAACCTTGAGTTTTTGGTTGCTATTTTGACAACAATTCAAATTTAACCAATCAGTTTAAATTATGCCCCAGCATACTAAGACCAAATCGATGTTGAATTTATTGTTTTGCCAACATCGAACCAACCAATTCTCGAGGGTGGGGGGTGAATAGAGGCATGCAATTTGAAAGTCACACAGACCAACTGCCATAGAGAGTAAACTGTCATCTGAAGAGAGACTGCCATTCAAAACACTCTCTATCAAAGGTACTTTTCTCTTATGAAACATCTTTGCAGCAAAAGACCAAAGTCGACCCAGGAAAATCTTCAACTAGAGGAAGACAGACATCAACGATGACAGCTGCTGTGTGGCTTTAAAATAAAATTGATGTAAGTTTAAGACAGGTTTTTAAGAGAACAATATATTGTTGTAGAATTGGAGACAGATAACAAGCATTTAAGAGAAAGGAGGCATAGAATTGAAAATAGTTGACATTTAATGTTCACTTTTAGAGTTAAAGAATAAATGATATTTTTTCTTTAAATAGTGGAATTTGGGAGTTCTCTGTCACTTTAACAGATTACGAGGCAAGGTGAGCTTTTCTGGGTGTTTGGTTTAATTAACAAAAAGGTTCAACGCTGTGTCGCGCACTCTTTCATTCAACAAAACAACTTATTTCAAGAGTTTTTGCAGCAAAATTAAGTGCATAAAATGACAGGTTCTCATCAGTTCAATGATTTCTAGTTAATTGCAGCCATGATGTGGAGGAGCCAGTGTTGGACTGTGGTGGACAAAGTTAAAAATCACACAACACCAGGTTACAGTCCAACTGGTTTACTTGGAAGTACTAGCCTTCAGAGCGCTGCTCCTTCATTGTGTAATTAATTGCAGTTAGTAGGAAGTTCAACAGTGCAACAGAATCACTGACAGCAACCTCTTGATTTCTACATTTAATTGCATTAGAAGTTGCAAGTGTTGCAATTAGTATTGGAAAAATAGTGAAAATACCACTCTTTTGCTTAATCCACTTCAGATGTTCATGAGTAACGCATGTCTCCACCTTTTTAAGCAGAAGTAGTTTTACACAAAAATAAAAGCGTAAACAAAGCTGAAATCAAAATTTTTGATTTTAATGTAGTGTCCAAACATAGCACTGAAATTTACTGGCTAGAATTTTTCCTACACTTACTACTACTTTGCAAATGTTTCACATGAGCTGCAATAAATAAAGGAGCAAGTCTTGAAGTATCCTAGTCAATTCAAAAAATGTCAGCAATTTCAAACAAAAACAAAACAGTTGCTTTTGTATTTGAATTTCGAATAAATGTCTAATGCAGGATGCTGTTTTAAAGATGCTTCATATTTAATATTTCTAGGATTGTGAAAAGTTTATTTATTGTGGAGATACCTGGAATGGTTTCATGGGTCTGGCTGAATCATCACTGCCCTGAAGTTTCTTGTTTTAACTGAACTTTTGTTGGGAAACCAGAAGAGAATAGAATAGAATCCCTACAGTGTGGAAACAGGCCATTCGGCTCAACAGGTCCACACCTAACTCCAAAGAACATCCCACCCAGACCCATCCCTCTACTCATTCCCTGTAACCCTCAACATATTCATGATTGTGATGTCTTTAATAATAGATTCTAATTTTTCCCCTATAACTGATGTTAAGTGAACTGGCCTGTAGCTTCCTGCTTTCTGCCTCCTTCAATTTTGAATAAAGGAGTTAAGTTTGCTATTTTTCAATGTAAACGATCTTACTGAGGTTTGGAAAATTAAAACCAATGCATTAACTGTATCATTAGCTTCTTCAAATATAATGCAATCTTCCAGGATTTGGGAGCTTGTCAACTCACTTTTCCAACAATTTACTTAGTACTACTTTCCTGGTAATTGCATTTTCCATGGAACCAATACTTATCTTGTTAACTCTTTTCCTTTTTAAATATCTGAAGGAATTCACGTTTCATATTTTGGCTAACATTCTCTCATCGTCTAATTTTTTCCACCTTATTCATCTTCATATAATTAGTCAGAAAGATAAATATTTGCCGGCACCTGGCCCATATCCCGCTCAACCCTTCATATTCATACACCCATTCAGATGCCTTTTAAATACTGTAATTGTACCAGCCTCCAGCACTTCCTCTGGCAGCTCATCCCATGCACGTACCACCCTCTGCGTGGAAAAGTTGCCCCTTAGGTATCTTTTAATTTTTTTCCCCCCTCTCACCCTAAACATAAGCCCTCTAGTTCTGGACTCCCCACCCCAGGGAAATGACCTTGCTTATTTATCCTACTCATGCCCCTTATGATTTTATAAACCTCCATAAGGTCACCCCTCAGCCTCAGATGCTCCAGAGAAAACAGCCACAACCTATTCAGCATCTCCCTATAACTAAAATCTTCCAGACTTGGCAAATCCTTGTAAATCTTTTCTGAAGCTTTTCAAATTTCACAACATCCTTCCAATATGAGGGAGATCAGAATTGCACACAATACTCTAAAAGTGGCCTGACCAACATCCTGTTCAGCCACAACATGACCTCCCAACTCCTATGGTCGATGTTCTGAGCAATGAAGGAAACATTACGAAATGCCTTCTTCACTATCCTATTTACCAGTGACTTCACTTTCAAGGAACCATGATCTTGCACTCCAAGGTCTCTTTATTCAGCAACACGCCTCAGGATCTTATCATTAAGTGTATAAGTCCTGCTCTGATTTGCCTTTCCAAAATGCAGCACCTCACATTTGGATAAATTAAATTCCATCTGACACTATGGGCCCACCTGATCAAGATCCCATTATACTCTGAGGTAACCTTCTTCACTGTCCACTAACCTCCAATTTTGGTGTCACCTGCAAACTTACTAAGTATAACTCCTATGTTCACATTCAAATCATTTATATAAATGACGAAAAGTAGTGGACCCAGCACTGACCCTTGTGCCACAAGAGTGGTCAAGAGCTCCTGTCTAAAAAGCAACCCTCCACCATCACCCTCTGTTTTCTATCTTCAAACCAGTTCTGTATCCAAATGGATGGTTCTCCCTGTATTCCATGAGATCTAACCTTCCTATCCAGTCTACCATGTGTCAAACACCTTACTGAAGTCCATATAGATCATGTCCTCCGCTCTGCCCTCATCAATCTTCTTCGTTACTACTTCAAAAAACTCAATCAAGTTCTTTGTCGTTTTTGTATTTTGTCTAATCTTCTGATCTGCCACCTATCTTTGTACGATTATGTTTTTTCTTTCAGTTTGATATGATTTTTGACTTTTTAAATTACCCACGGATGTGGGCTGATTCCTTCGATTTTTTTCTTATTTGTTGGACTGTATCAACTTTGCATTTTCTGGATTATCCCCTTCAATGTTTGCCACTGCAACTCTATTGAAACACAAAGGCAAAAAAACCATAGTGGGAGTTATGTACAGACCTCCTAACAGTGGTCAGGGCCAGGGGTGCAACATGTATCGGGAAATAGAGAAGGCATGTCAGAAAGGCAAGGTCACAGTGATCATGGGAGACTTCAATATGCAGGTGGACTGGGTTAATAATGTTGCCAGTGGATCCAAAGAAAGGGAATTCATGCAATGCTTACAGGATGGCTTTTTGGAACAGCTTGTCATGGAGCCCACAAGGGAGCAGGCTATTCTGGACCTAGTGCTATGTAATGAACCAGACTTCATAAAAAATCTTAAAGTAAGGGAACACTTAGGAAGCAGCGTTCATAATATGGTAGAGTTCAGTCTGCAGTTTGAAAGAGAGAAGGCAAAATCGGATGTAATGGTGTTACAGTTAAATAAAGGTAATTATGAGGGCATGAGAGAGGAACTGACGAAAATAGACTGGAAGCAGAGCCAAGCAGGGAAGACAGTAGAG
>NC_057730.1:3058884-3108587 GCF_004010195.1 Chiloscyllium plagiosum
AGGAGATAGGACCCGTGGACACAGCCTTAGAATTAAAGGGGGTAAATTCAGAACAGAAATGCGGAGATATTTCTTCAGCCAGAGAGTGGTGGGCCTGTGGAATTCATTGCCACGGAGTGCAGTGGAGGCTGGGACGCTAAATGTCTTCAAGGCAGAAATTGATAAATTCTTGATGTCACAAGGAATTAAGGGCTACGGGGAGAATGCGGGTAAGTGGAGTTGAAATACACATCAGCCATGATTGACTGGCGGAGTGGACTCGATGGACCGAATGGCCTTACTTCCGCTCCTATGTCTTATGGTCTTATCCCTTAACCTAAACAGCTAGTTTAAATTGCTAGCTCTGCTTTCATGCCCTCATAATTACCTTTGTTTAAACTCAAAGTAGTATTCTTGGACCCACACTTCTCTCCCTTAAATTATATGCAAAAATTTTCCCTTCCAAGGTCTGAGGACCAGGTTTGAGTTCACTTAGCTTCTAAGATCAGACGAGATCGGGTGTTTTAGACTAGTATGGTCCAATCATGTTGTAGTCGCTGCTACTCAGGGGCACTTTCATTACAAGGTCAGTAATAAATCCTATTCCATTGGTCAAAACCCAGTCTAATATAGCCTGCTGACTAGTTGGTGCCATAACATGCTGGTCTAAAAGAACTGACCTACTGGAGAAGCAGTCCAATAACATTACCACTCCCCTGGTGATACTTAGGAATTGAGTTTTGACTCTGCTTTGTATGTAACTGTTCTCAATTCATTACGCTGCTCCAGACAATTAATATTACTTTAGTCAGGAGACTTTGCCATAGTGTCATGAGTTCTATGGCTATGGTCAGTAAAGACACTGAAACTCAGACTAAATACAGTGTGAACTGACTGTTTTAAATTGTGCCTGACACAAATCCTCCCATATATCCCATCCCACCTCCAATTCACTGATTGACTTAGGAGTATCAATGGTCACTTTTGCCATTTATTCCTTCTAAATTAGGATCCAAAATCTCTTGAGGACCTCACTACAAGAAAAAGCAGACAAGAACTAAATGTAGGAACCTTGAAGTGGAGTCGGGAGAAAGGGGTTGAGGTTTATTATTTGCTGTGCTTTATTTCTCCATAGCATTGGGATCTATATGTCTGAATTACTTTTGCACCAAAGAATGCTAATACCTCTTGAACTCTGGAATCCTACATGGGATACCTGAATTTTGAAGACAGTCTTGAATTATCCCAAGCGCTACAGTGTCACTATAGAGGAAAAAAATGTATTGCATACATCACCAGTTCATGATTTAGCCTCCTCTCCACTACTCCCGCCTCCCTTCTCCAAATCAGTCTGGCCAGCCCAGTTGGGAACTTAAGTACCAAACCATTAAAAATGCTCTCTCTTTATCAGGTATATATTGTGATCTACGCTGGCAATTCTTGGTTAAAACAGTTAAAAACAGGTTAGCACCAAACTGTTTAAATCACTCTATGAGCATTAGCTGGTGTCTCTCAGTGATAAAATTACTCAGTACAATCCACATATCAATGTGTATAGATTTTGCTTTGAAGTAGATTTTTGACTGACTGCTATGGTTGCTTTGAAAATAACATTCCACCCTTTCTAGCACTTTGCTTAATAAATCCCAAAAAATGCAAGGGTCAAGTCTGACCTGACCAGTTATTTTTCTTGCTGTATTCTTTAAAAAGGAAGAAGATCAGTTGTTAGCTCTCTCAAGCTAAAGTTTATCTTTACAGATGTATGCACTGAGATTATGAATATTAATGGCATTCAGAGATTGTCATTTTAAAACTGTTTGAGCATTGCTTACAAATCAATGAATATCTCAAAGTGCACGGCCAGTGAATTAATTTATTTGTGTTCTGATTTGTGTTTCTTCCTAGAACTGGGAATTTCCAACCCGTACTAGCTCATTTTTCTTCAGACTGTAGAGAGATCAGGAGTATTTCTGGAATACTGTACAATTTCTAGTGTACATCCCATCACAAAAGGGATCATTGCTTAACTTGTGCTCCAGCAAAGACCATGCTGTACTTCACAGGAGACAACAGGTTTCTTATGAAAACAGATCCTTGCATTAAGGATAAAAAGGATCTGCTGAAATTTGAAACGTCTGTCGAGTTGTTGAGCTCCAGTACCCTGAAAGATATAAGCTACATTGAGAAACTAAGCAAGAGTTTTCACTCACATAGCAGGATTAATACACAAAAATTTCCCAAGTCGCTTTATATAGTGAAAAATAAAGATAAAATGAAAACAGAGCCATTTTGAATAGTCGTTGGGACAGGTAACTTAATGTTTAATCAAATGTGTGTGTTTACGATGATCTTTTCAAGAAGGAAGTAGAAAGGCAAGAACTATTGTGGGGACAAGTGTCTGTGAGTAAAACAATCTTCTTTCTGGCTTCCAATAACAGCCAAGAGTACAAATGGCCTAAAAACTGTTACTTATTCCATCAAAAAGCAAATCAGAGCAGAACGCATACACATAATGGTAAGGTCCTGGGGAGCGTTGCTGAACAAAGAGACCTTGCAGGTTCATAGCTCCTTGAAAGTAAAATTGCCGGTAGATAGGATAGTGAAGAAGGCATTTGATATGCTTTCCTTAATTGTTCAGAGCACTGAGTATAGGAGTTGGGAGGTCATCTGGCTGCACAGTACATTGGTTAGGCCACTTTTGGAATATTGTGCAAAATTCTGGTCTCCTTCCTATTGGAAGGATGTTTTGAAACTTGGAAGGGTTCAGAAAAGATTTACAAGGATGTTGCCAGCTTTGGAGGATTTGAGTTATGGGGAGAGGCTGAATAGGCTGAGGCTGTTTTCTCTGGAGCATCGGAGCCTGAGGGGTGACCTTATTAAGGTTTATAAAACCGTGAGGGGCACGGATAGGATAAATAGACAAGGTCTTTTCACTGGGGTGGGGAGTCCAGAACTAGAGGGCAACATTTTCACACAGAGGGTGGGATAAGCTGCCAGAGGAAGTGGTGGAGGCTGGTACAATTGCAATATTTAAAATGCATCTGGATGGATATATGAATAGGAAGGGTTTAGAGAGATGTAAATCAAGTGCTGGCAAATGGAATTAGATTAGATTATGATGTCTGGTCAGCATGGACGAGCTGGACTGAAGCTGAAAATGTGTTGCTGGAAACGCGCAGCAGGTCAGGCAGCATCCAGGGAACAGGAGAATCGATGTTTCGGGCATAAGCCCTTCTTCAGGGCTTATGCCCGAAACATCGATTCTCCTGTTCCCTGGATGCTGCCTGACCTGTTGCGCGTTTCCAGCAACACATTTTCAGCTCTGATCTCCAGCATCTGCAGACCTCACTCTCTCCGAGCTGGACTGAAGGGCCAGTTTCCGTGCTGTACAGCTCTATGACTCTGAATTCCTTTCCTTGAGTACAACTACATTCAAACTGTCGTCATCATCTTTAAAGCCTTACACAAAACATTTATTTAATATCTCCAGTTTTCTATCATCCTCCACAATCAGATTTCTCCTCCATTCCTGAATGAATAAACTGCTGTTAAATTTTATTCAAAAGTATCATCTGTTAATTTATAGCCTTTTTAATCTCCTTTTCCATTTTGCCTAAATTTAAGTTTGCCATTAATTTCTTTAAATATTATCTCTAGTCTTTTTAAATGCCTCCCTTTTCCAAACCAATTTAATTTTAATCCATTTATTCATGAAACTTGAATCTTTAATGCCTGACTTTTTGTTTTATAGGAATACACGGCACATCCTTTGCAGCATATAATATTTGAAGAATCATACTACAGATCTATTAGCTTTACAGGCATTAATTGGAACCAGATTTGTTTCTCTTTGATTTCTTTTTGCTTTATTCCAGTTAATAAACTTGTATTTTAAATTAGTTGTCATTCTTTATTTTAATGTTAATTTTAACTTGATGTACATTATCACAATCGCTAAATTGTTCATCCATTCTGATCAATTAAAAATAGGCAATTTAGATTTTCTTTGTAGGTTAGCAGCATCCCAGTGTTTTCTGTAAATCATTCCTACTACTCCTGATGATTAGCAGCTTACTATTATTTACCTGTATACTTGAGGGTCATAACTATGAATTATCTTGTGATACGAATTGCAGGGTAAAATTCTACAGACACAACCACGTTCACTTCACCAATCTTTTGTAAAGTACACAATTAACATTATTAAAACAAGACCAAATATCAATCACTGAGCTGATTTACCTTAAAGTCAAGTTCTTTTGTCAGGGATGTATAACAATTAAGGCTATTCTGTAATTTATTATAATTACAATAAAAAGTCCAAAGTACTGTGATAGAATTCTTTATTAATGCTACTATCTTTTTATGCGTGTTTTGAAATTGCTTTGGTTTGGAATATCTAATTCTTACTCCCACCGAAACTAATGCAGTCTTTTTATATAGCTGTTGTAATATGCTTGCCCATCATTATTAATGCTTCCAATCAGATTTTAGTTTGTACAGTCAAGTTACTCAATCATAACTCAATTTTTATCAAAATTGTCCTTAAATAACTTAGTTTTTTTTTCATTTAACTACTTGGCATTCCTTGCCTTAGCACCATCATGTTTTTAAAACCAAAACTGTCACTACTTTTTTGCCTTATTATTTTAAAATTGGTTTCTCTTACTATTCTAGCCACCTCAGTAAATTGGCTTACTTTCTCTAGTCCCAAGGCTTACTCCAAAGTAGTAATTTAAAATCCTACTGTGCATACTTTCTCATGAACATAATCATTTTGGTCCAGTTTTTGTTTGACTTATATCATATTTCCTGTCTCCACACAATATTTTGTTACTGTTTGTACACGGACATCAACCTTTGCAATTGATTTGCCTTCCCCATTAGTTTTGACCCACATTCCATGAAAGCTTTCACTCTGGTTTCATGGTGATACACACTATTCTAGTTAAGAATGCAATGAAAATCTCTAAGCCTCAGAATAAAGAATCTTCCACCTCCTTTTCTTGTGATCTTCCTGTTTTCTAGCACATGGATTGTTCACTGTTCCATGGTAAGAAAACACTGCTTTATCAGAGTCCAAATATCCTCAAAGAAACACCTTTATCCAAGTCAAATTCACAGTTCAATTCACAGATTCTGAATAATATTTATTGGATCATTCCAATTTCTCTCGGTTTCCTGCAACCAAGTCTTCTGTCCATTTCTGTTGGCCCAGTCTTTCCTCATTTAAATTGGCATAGAGACTTGAAGCAGTAGTAGGCCATTCAGCCCTTTGAGTCTACTTCACCATTCAAAATGATCATGGTGAATGGCCTCTATTTCAACATCATGTTTCTGTTTTCTCTCCACACACCTTAATGCTTTTAACATCTGAAAAATTACCAATCTCTTTCCCGAAGATATTAGGCGATCTGGCCTCCACAGATGTCTGTGATAACAAATTTCACAGGTTGACCACTCTCTGATTGAAGCCATGTTTCCTCATTTCAGTCCTAAATGGCCTACCTTATATCCTATGACTCCTGGTTCTAGAAACTCCAGCCAGGGGAAACATCCTCCGTGCATCTTGTCTGTCTAGCCCTGCTAGAATTGTATACATTTCAATCACATTCCCTCTCATTCTTTTAAACCCTAGTGAATTCAGGCTCAGTTGAACCAATGTCTCCTCATTGGACAGTCCTACCAACCCTAGTATCAGACCAGTGAAGATCTGCTATACTCCTTCTATGGCAAGTACATCCCTTCTTTGGTAGAGAGACCAAAACTGCACACAATACTTAAGATGCAGTCTCACCAAGGCCCTGTATAACTGTATAATATATCCCTACTTCTAAACTCAGATCCTTTTGCAATGAATGACTGAATAATTTATTGTCACATATTTTACAGTGAAATACAATAAAATACAGTGAAAAACTTTCATTTGTTGCCATATCTGGTACCATTTTGATAGTTTAAGAGTATGAGAAAATGAAAAGTAATAGCTTACAGGCCAATGTACCATTTTCCT
This sequence comes from Chiloscyllium plagiosum, assembly GCF_004010195.1. Taxonomy (NCBI): domain Eukaryota; kingdom Metazoa; phylum Chordata; class Chondrichthyes; order Orectolobiformes; family Hemiscylliidae; genus Chiloscyllium; species Chiloscyllium plagiosum. The sequence continues at coordinate 3,064,877 of NC_057730.1, forward strand.
TCCTAACTGCTTGCCTGTTCCTGCCTGTTTACTTTCATTAATTGGAGTACAAAAACAACCGGATACCTTTGTACATCCACATTTCCCAATAGATCATCATTTAAATAATACAGCTCTTTTATATTTTTCACATTGAAGCATATAACTTCACATTTATCCACATAACCCTTTGGATCCCAGTAATGACCTCTTTCTTCAGGCAGAAGATACAGAAACCTGAACACGTACACCAGTAGGTTCAGGGACACGTTCATCCCAGCCATTATTAAACTATTGAATGGACTCTCTAGCCTCAAATAATTCTGATTTTGTTACTGTTGCTCTCTCTTGTACACCCTGTGAAAATGTTACCTGTATGCCTCCATCTAAACCTTTTGTTCTGTACATTCTTGCTTACTATGACCAGCCTGTATTGCTCATAAACAAAGATTTTCACTGTACTTCGGTACACGTGATAATAAATAAAATCAATCAATATACACTGCATCTATCATTAGTTTACCCACACACTCGAATTGTCTAGAATGCCCTGAAGCCTCCTTGCATCCTTCTCACAACTCTTAATCCCACCAGGTTTTGTGTTGTCAGCAAACTTGGAAATATTACATTTGGTTCCCTCATACAATTTGTTATAGACATCCCTTCAAGCACTGATCCCTGTGGTATACCACTAATCCCTGCCTGCTATAAGGAAAAAGATCTATTTATTCCCATTTTCTGCTTCCTGTCTGTCAAGTAATTTTCAATTCAAGTCAGTATATTACCCCCAAATCCATATGCTTTCATTTTGAACACTATCCTCTTATGGGGGTACACATTAAAAGTCTTTTAGAAACCGAAATATACAATATCCATTGGTTCTCTCTCATCCACTTTACTAGTTATATCCTCAAAACATGCAATGGATTGGTTAAGTATAATTTCCCTTTTATTAAACCAGACTGACTTTATCTAATCCTGTCAACATTTTTCAAATTTTCCATTATCATGTCTTTATATTAGCATAATAATAAATAATATTCAGCCCTTCTATTCTTCTTGCCTGAGCACATAATCTCACATTTTTCCACATTATATTCCATTTGCTAAATTCTGCCTACTCAGTGTGTCCATAATCTTCTGTAGACTGTGTGTGTCATCTACAAACTTGATGATAGTGGATTTTCTTCTGCCATCCAACCCATCAATATATATTGCACACAATTGTGGCTCTAACACTGATCCCTGTGGCACTCCGCTAGTAACAAGTCACCATCCTGAAAACGCCACCCTTACCCAAACCCTCAGTCTTTAATAGTTGGCCAATCCTCGATCCATGCAATGATACTACCTCCAATATCATGGGCTCTTATCTTATTGAGTAGCCTTCTGTATGGTACCTGATTGAATGCCTTTTGGAAATCCAAATATTATCTTCACTGGTGCCCCTTTATTTATCTCCTCAAAACACTATAATAAATTTGCCCAGGCATGACTTCCCTTTCATGAAGCCATGTTGACTGTGCTTGATAACATATTGGGTTTCTACATGGCCTGATATTCCATAATTTCTAACAGACTAACACTTTCCCAAAGACAGATGTTAAGCGAACTGGCTTAAAATTACCTGCTTTTTTCATCTTCCTCCTTTTAAGATGGGTACTGCTCCTCGTTCTTATTAAAGGAATTAAGGGATATGGTGAGAGCGCGGTTAAGTGGATCTGAGAAAACATCAGCCACAATCTTATTGAATGGCGGAACAGGCTCAAAGGGCTGGACGGCCTACTCCTGCTTCTACTTCTACTTCATATGTTCTTATTGGCAGTTTTCCTCTGGGGCTTTTCCAGAATCTAGAATTCTAGGAAGATGATTACCAGTGCACCCTCTATCCTAGTATCTACTTCTTTTAAAATCCTAGGGAGCAGAGGAGATTTACCAGGATGCTGCCTGGATTGGAGGACTTGTCTTATGAAGAGAGGCTGAATGAGCTTGGGCTTTTCACACTGGAGAGAAGGAGGAAGAGAGGTGACTTGATAGATATGTACAAGGTAATACGAAGCATAATAGAGTAGATAGCCAGAAACTTTACCCCAGGGCAGAAATGACTGTCATGAGGGGGTCATAATTTTAAGGTGATTGGAGGGAAGTAGGTTCTTTACGCAGAGAATGGTGAGCGCATGGAATGCACTGCCAGTGCTGATAATAGAGTCAGAGACATTAGGGACATTGAAGCGACTGCTGGACAAGCACATTGACGGCAATAAATTGAGGATTGTGTAGGTTAAGTTGATCTTAAATTAAGATATCATGGACCAAAGGGCTGTTCTATGTTTTAAATTCATCAGGTTTAGAAGACTTATCAGATTTAACCCCATTGGTTTCCCTTATACCTTTTCTCTAGCGATATGTTATTTTGTTTATTCTGTCTCTCCTCATTGGGCCCTTTGATTATTTACTATTTTTTAAATGATTTTAATATTTTCTACAATAAAATTGTAACAAAATATTCTTTTAATTCTTCTGCCATTTCTGGATTATTGTTCCCCAGACTCTCACACTCTCTCTCTGGACCATGTTTACTTTCTTGTTTCCTTTTTATATATTTAAAGTTCTTACTGCCTTATTTTATTTGAAATACAGTCCCTGATTGATAAACATCACTTACAAATGAGATCCCACATTAATACTATACTAATTTTAAACATCGGACATGCAAACATTTTCTCAAACTTACAAATGGCTAGTTTATATTGTATTACATTGTGTTGCGCTGCCATTTGTGTACAAATCAACTTACAAGTATACTCCAGAACGAAACCCAGTTGTAACCCAAGGATTGCCTATACTTGGTAGCTTGCACTCATTTTACTTTTTGCATTTTTTTTGGTTGTCTTCTGTTGTTGTTCAAAACTTTCCATTTATGATTAATCTTTGACACTTGTTTTTATTCAATTCGATATATTCTTAATTTTCTTATTCATCACATTGGCATATCCCCTTCCTCACGTCCGTATTCGTCACTTGGATATATTTCTGATGTGAGTCATTAACTCTCTCTTAAAAGTGCAACATTGTTCCAAAACCATCTTTTCTACTGAACTCCTTTCAGTCCAGTCCAGCCAACTCAGCCTTCATCCCTACGTAATTATCCTCATTTAAGTTTAGCACAATTGTTTCTCACTCTCAAACTGAATGTTAATTTCTGTTATGTATTGTCACTGATCCTCTTACTCTGATCATTTATTAAACCTGCCTCATTATTCATTACCTGATCTAAAAAAGCCAGATCGCTGGTTGGATCTATAACATATAGCTCCAGGAAATTGTCCAAATACATTCTATGAATTCTTCTTGATGGTTACCTTTAGTAATCTGATTTTCCTGATCTCCATGAAGATTACAGTATTGCACTATCTACTGACTTATTCGCTTTCCTGTAGAACAGCTACAGCTAGGGGGTCTACAGACTACTCCCAATGTCCATTCCCTCGTATTAATTCTTCTCTCTACCCATATGGATTCTGCATAATCCAAGATGATGTTATGCTATTGCACCCATCCCAGCTCATTCCAACAAAGTTACCCCACCACCCTTCCCTTTTTACCCGTCCTTTCGCAAAGTCACGTATCTTTAAATATCTAGTTCCCAACTTTGATTTCCTTCGAATTGCATCTCCATAATGGTTTTAATATCATACTCATCAACTCTATGCCACTAATTAATTTATTTTGTTCTGAATACTACACACTTTTAAGAGCCAATAATCTGCCTTTTTCCCACTGTTCCCCCATTTCACCCTAATTGCTGCTGTTTTCTTACACTTGTATTGACTGTTCCTTCCTGCCACACTATAGAATTCATTTTCCAAATAGTTGCCCTATGTATCCCCTCTGTTGAGGTCTTTCGCCTCCCCATTAACTAGCTAAGAACCCTCTCTACAGCTTCAGTTATTCAATTCACCTGGACGCTGGTGGAAGCACTATCCAAGTGAAGACCATTCAACTGGAATACGCACCCCAATGTTAATGTTAAAAATCACACAACACCAGGTATAGTCCAACAGGTTTAATTGGAAACACTAGCGTTCGGAGCACTGCTCCTTCATCAGGTGGTTGAGGAGTACAATGTTAATGCCAGTACCCAATGAACTAAAATTCATTCCTCCACACTGATCTTCAACTACACATTTAAAACCTGATGTTATTTACCTGTGCCAATTTGTCCATCCAGAGATTATCTTGGCAATTCTGCTTTGAACTTACTCCAGTTCAAACAGTTCAAAACCCTTCAGCAAAACCTTGTCTCTAGTCCTAACAATGCTGCCAGGAGCAATATGGCCAATGACAACTGGATCCCTCCCTTCACATTACAGGTTGCTCTTCAGCCTTGAAGAGATGTTCTTAAACCTAGCACCAGTCAGGTAATACAGTCTTCATTACTCACGCTCACAAAACAGCACCTATTCCCCTAATTATATTGTCCCTTTCCATTATTACTTTCCTAGGCTGAACTGAACTTGCTTTAATTTAAACACATCCAACAGTAAGGGCATAGCGCAGTAAGTTCATGAAGATTCAGTTTCAGCCAGTTCTTAATTAAGCTGCTCTTTCCATGCATTCCTTAAATACAGACCATTCTCAGAAACAAATCATGGAATTTACGCAACCGTCATGAATCATTGGTAACTATGGGCATTCTTTTCCACTCCCCAGAGATGGCAGCGGAAACAATGGAGTGAATTATCCCTCAAGAAAAACTCACCATCTTAGAAATTAAATGCTACGAGAGAAAGTCCACGGGACTTTGTTGTCTTACCAGCAATTCAATGACATTAGTTCACATTATTAGAAAACAAAGGCAACTCATCCCATCATATGTGTTCCTTCCAACTGACAGTACAGTTTCCAGTTAGTCCATTGAATGGAATCTACATATTATAGAAATCGTAGTTTATCAACTGGAAAGAACAAAAAAAAACGAGGATGGCAAATAAAAGACAGAACTTCCAAACAGATTAATTTGTAGAAAGATTTTCCTTATTCTCAAAGGTCACAATTGAAACTCAAACATATTAAATTTATCTGCATTAATCAATTTATATTTTCTGAATACAGAAACCATTTTCCTTTGTAAAAGTTGTTAATCAGTGTAGCACTGTCAATAGCTTCATACTATAAATCTGCACTCACCTTGGAATTGGTTTCACATTCCCAAAAAAAAAGGAGCAATGTCTTTCATTATATCTAAGTTTGATTTAAATATAAAATTCCAAGGAAAATGTATAAACTATTGTATTCACAACTGCAATAATAAAATTCTTTTCCAATAAAAAGGACATAAAAATTGCTACTGCATTATGTTCAGTTTTTATTTCAGAGATTGTTCAAACTATCATTCAGTTTAAGAATGGATAGCAATTCTTCACTAAAAATTATTCTTTTTCAACTGTACTGGATTATATCAATATATCAAAGATGTAAAGGAAACCTTATTGTTATTTTCAAAGCAATAACCTTTAATTACATTCAGTTTCTAGCACTAACAAGAACTATGTAGAACTGCACACAGTCAAAGACTCACAAAGTAATTTGAAAACTAGATCAATCTAGTTTTTGCTCAATTTAGCAAATGGCTGAATAATACAGGACCTATGTGGCAATAAGTACTGGAGTACACAACATATGAAGCTGACTATACGACAGGTTATACTCATAAGAACCTCAGGTTACCAGGTACAAAAATTAAAATATGAAATCTAAGGTTTGCACATGGGCATATGCAACAATTTAAACCATCTTACATCACAATCCAGATTTGAGTATGGGTGATAGAATACTCAGCTTTTCTGTCACTTTATGTATCTGTAATGTGAAACACATTTGTAAAAGGCAAATGGAATTTCTTGGTTATTGTTTATAAAATTATTTTGTCCATCCCAACCAGTTATCATCTGCTTCATCTCTGTCAGCGTATGAAGCATGGCTGTTGACTCACCTGTAACTCCTGTAGACGTTCAGCAGGAGAATTATGACTGCTACACAGTAACATGCAGTGAAAGGAGAACCAAACAACTTAGTGAGAAATCTTGTTCTGTGTTCCCATCGCCCGACCTGTGTGATCAAACAGACATGCCAAAACATCAGACATGCATAAAAAAAGTTAAATATTTAAAGTATAATACAACACATCCACAACATACAGCAAACTGCCAGAGAGAAGGTAACAAATTAGTTTTCACCAACAGACATTTTGGAAATTTATGCATTCCTACTTTATTTCATGTAGTATTTGTTGCACATGCAATTAAAACAAGGGAGATGAATTTATAACTTTGTAAAGGTCCAAAGCAGATTGGGTACCTGCTCTATATCAGATCCTCATTAGCAATGAGGCATGGGGCACAGGTGACCCACAGAAAACCAAAAATGTGGACACTACTCTGCTACATCCCAAGAAGGACCAGGATGCTGAAGCATGGAATAGCAGGAGCTTTATTGAGGAGCATAGCTAGACTAAGTAGTTTCCCACCCAAAAAAGGTCAATGATGTCACTTATCTAAAGCTACCTAATTAGTAAAATGTCTGTGGTGTATATTAGCATGGCTAAGAGATGACAGAGTTTGGAAAAGGGTGGCATTCCAGGATGACAACCTGTAACGAGGGGAGTGATACAGCGATCAATGCTGGGGCCAGATTATTTCTGACCATTGCCAGTAATCACTAATGAAGAAAACCGTCGACCCTGGAAATTCTGTATCACTGCTCATGGGTTTTGTGGGTACTGCATGGCTGGTCCTGGAGCAACATCTTCAACAACACATTTCCAGAAGGTGGAACTGATTCTTGACATTGAGATCACTGGCATTCCTTTCTCAGGTTCTTGTTCCATACTTTTCTCTTGCGCTGGGAGTTCTCAAACAATTGTGTCCCCTCATACAGGAGTTTCCTCTAAGTCAGTTTCTCCTGAACAAGGGTCTCACTGTGTTGGCATTTATGTTGCATGTGGAAGCTCTGGAGAGAAGGTTCACCGGGACTTTACCTGGTCTCAAGAGCATTGGCTATGAGGAAAGATTAAAAAGACTAGGATTGTTTTCATTGGAAAGACGGCGGCTGAGAGGAGACCTGATTAAGGTCTACAAATTTATGAGAGGCATAGATAGGGTGAATAGTCAGAGGCTTTTCCCCAGGGCTGAAGTTTCAATTACAATGGGACACAGATTCAAGGTGAGAGGGGCAAGTTTAAAGGAGCTGTGTAAGGGAAGTTTTTCTCACAGAGTGGTAGGAGCCTGGAATGCACTGCTAGAAGAGATGGTGGAAGTAGGCAGATTGGCAACATTGAAGAGGCATTGGATGGTTACATGACTAGGGAGGGAATATAGGATACAGAGTGAATAAGGGCAGAAAGTTTGTTTTTTAGTTTAGTTAAGGCACAATGATTGGCACATGTTTGGCCGGCCCGAGGGCCTATTCCTATGCTGTACTTCTCTTTTGCTTTGTTCTTTTGCATTTCTGAGTGGATGTCTTTGAAAACACTCCTTTGTCCTCCTCTTGTCCAAGTATCTTGCTTGAGCTGAGCGATGATTTGCTTTTGAGATTCTCTTCTCAAACTGTATCGATGGTACCTATCAAGAGTCTTGGAGATGGCATCTATACGAAGCCACATAGAAGAGTCAAAAGGATGACTACCTTATATGCAGGAAACTTGGTATCAGCATGGATGTCAACAATTGTTGAAGAGTTCCATCCTTAGCCATCCAAAGGAGTTGCTCAATGATCAGATAGGATGTTGAATCTCTGCTGTCAACCTTAGATGAGAGGTACCTTCTCAAATAGGGAAATGTTCCACAGTTGGAATTTTTCTCTATTGATCTTAATGAGTGTAACTTGACCTGGGATAGTTGGTAAAGGATTTCAGCCTTCTTGAGGTTGAGGCTGAAACCAATTCTTTGATATGCTTCTACAAAGGCATTAAATCAGGCTTGAAGAGACAGCAGAGAGGAAATTGTCATCTACATACTGAAGTTCTACAACTGAGATCAGTATCATTTCCATCTTGGGCTTACACATGTTGAGTCATTGAGATGGATGAACGTTTTCTGTCCCTCCAATAGACAATGTCCACAGCACTGAGAAGTGTGTTCTTGACATGAAGAAGAATGGCGGTGATGAAGATGGAGAAAAGGATGGATGATGACACATTCCTGCTTGACCCATGTTGACTTCAAAGGATTCTGTCATATTACTATTCATGAATACCACTGCTGACATCTTCACATGGGGGAAATCAGAGGATATTCATGAATTTCTCTGAGCAGCCGTCCTTTAACAGGGTCTTCCATAGCACTTACCAACTGACTGAATCCAAAGCCTTGGTCAGGTCAATGAAGACCATGTAATGTGGTTGGTGGTGTTTCTAGCTTTTCTTTTGAAGTTGCTGTGAGCATTATGTCCATAGTTCCATAGTTTAGTTGGAAGCCATACTGGTTTTCAGGAAGGATTTCCTCAGGACTGGGAGAAGGCACCTCATGAGGATTCAGGCAGTCATCTTAACAACAATGGAGAACAGGGAGATTCCTCAGTAGTTTCCACAGTTCACTTTATCTCCTATCTTTATGATGGTGGCAATGGCAGTATCCCTGAGATTGGCACTTATTCCTTGGAGAAAGTGAGGACCGCAGATGCTGGAGATCAGAGTCGAAGAGTGTGGCGCTGGAAAAGCACAGCTGGTCAGGCAGCATCCATCAGGAATTCCTGGTGAAGAGCTTAAACCTGAAACGTTGATTCTCCAGCTCTTCGAATGCTGCCTGAGTGGCCAGGGACTTATTCCTTGTCCCAGATTTCATGGAGATTATGGGTAATAGTTCATGGAGATGATGGGTAATAGTTCATGGAGATGATGGGTAAGCTCTGGTCCTCAAAGTTTGAAAATCTCTGCTGAAATCCCATCTATTCCTGCATATTTTCCTTTCTTCCTGTGTCTAATGGATGCTTCAACTTCTAACAAAGGTGGGTGTCTCAGATATCTTTGATGGATAGTCGAGGGATTTCCTCAATCACATCCTTGTCAGCAGGTTAGGAATGCTCCCCATCAGAAGCGGAGGTTTTTCTTGTCTCTCAAAAAGGTGCCAGCTTTACTTCGCACTGGTTTGAGGCCAAGGGATCTTGTGTTACTGAAGAAATTGTGAACATCACGTTTGTCAGGAAGGAGCAGCTCCTTAGCTTTCTCAGACGACATTGGTTTATGATTTCCCTAGCTCTTCATTGTAACTCCACCTTTGCTGTTTGATGAGTTTTCCTCTTTGCTTCACTGGTGAAAATGCTATGCCAGGCACAGAGAGCTTTCCTCTTCTTGTCGATAGGTCTTAGACGATACCGTCACACTCAGTAAATCGATCTTGGTGTTTCCTTGTCTCGTAGCCAATGCTTTCCTCACACTATAGGATGATAGCTATCCAGCTCATTCCAGATTTCCTTTACCTCTTTAAAATGAATTCCTTGGAGATTCTGGTGAACACATTGTTGGAAGTTCAATAGTCAACTTGGCTCTTAATAAGCTTAACAGTGAGCTTATTTATTTCTTCATCTTCAGGAACTTCTCATGGTGTTCGCCCAGCAGTTGTTTGTACTAGTCATTGCTTTGATAATGAGGACATCCTTTAGGTCTTGGGATCGAATGATGACATAGTCGATGATGTATCAGTGCTCTGATTGTGGATAGTTACAAAAAATCTTGAACTAAGTTTTTTGGTGGAACAGGGTGTTGCAGTGTTGGATGTCCTTTCCAACCCTGATATTGAATTCTCCAAAGAAGATAATTTTATCTTCCTTAGGGATGCTGGGGAATATGGTGGCGAGAGTGCAGTAGAAACCTTCTTTGGACGATATTTACAATATACACTAATGACCTAGATGGGGAAAGGTGAATGCACTATAGCCACATTTGTGGATGACACAAAAATAGGTGGGAAGGTAAGTGCTGAGGATGACACAAAGAGTATACAGACGGGTATACACTGGCTAAGTGAGTGGGCAAAAACTGGGTGCTGAAGGAACATGATGTGTGAAAATGTGAGGTTACACTTTTGGCAGGAAGAAGAGGGGAACTGAATATTATTTAAATGGAGAACGTCTGTACAAAGTCACAGCGCAGAAGTATCAGAGATCAGAGTCCTTAACCATACAAGCTCAGCAGGTGCTAGGGAATACAAATGCAATGGAGTACACAAAATTGGGGAGGTCTTGCTAATACTGTACTAGGCATGATACAGACCACAGCAGGAATATTATGAACAGTTTTAATTCCCTAATGTGAGGAAAGCTATGTTGGTATTAAAGACAGTCCAGAGAAACAGCATGTACTTTTAAGATCAACAAATCACTTATGGCGAGCAGTACTTTGTGTAAATTGTTTAAAATAAATTCTCAATGTTCGTATGAAATGCTATTTTGCATATAATTTAGCTAAAACAACACAATAAAAGTGCTTGAGATAAAATTGGGCATGTTGCCTATTCCAATGTTCATTCTATCTTTACTGCTCATTTCCTCTCCAGATATTTTGGCAGTCTTGAGAAGCAGCCGACATTATTAGAATATTCATAGAACACAGGACATAGAACAGTACAGTACAGGCCCTGCGGCCCTCGATTATGAGCAGACCTTTTGTCCTTAAGACCTTAAGATCAAACTAACCTACATAACCTCTATTCTATTATCATCCATGTCCCCATTCAAGATTCACTTTAGTGTTCCTAATGTATCTGACTCTACTACCATCACTGGCAATGCATTCCACATGCCCACCACTCTCTGTGTAAAGAACCTAACTCTAACATCTCCCTTAAACCTTCTTCCAATCATCTTAAAATTATGCCCGCTTGTAATAGACATTTCCCCATCTTGGGAAAATGTCTTTGGCAATCTACTCAGTCTATGCCTCACATTACCTTGTACACCTCTGTCATCTTTCTTCCTTCTTCTCTCCAGTGTAAAAAGGCCCAGCTCACTCAACCTCGCTTCATAAGACAAACCCTTCAGATCAAGAAGGAACCTGTTAAATCTCCTCTGTACCCTCTCTAAAGCTTCCACATCCTTCCTATAATGTGGCAACTAGAACTGGACACAATTTCCCAAGTGTGGTCTAATCAGGGTTTTATACAGCTACATCATAACCGCACGGCTCTTAAACTCAATCCCCTTTCTAATAAAAACCAGCACACCATACGCTTTCTTAACAACCCTATCAACATGTGTGGCAACGTTGAGGGATCTATGGACATGGACCCCAAGATTCCTCTGTTCTTCCACACTGCCAAGAATCCTGCCTTTAACCCTATATTCTGTATTCAAATTCAACTTTCCAAAATGAATCACTTCACACTTGTAGAACAACGATTGATATTCCAAGAGGCAATAGTATAAATGCTATGTTTTTAGATGAAGATCACATCAGGTTCGCAGAGTTTTGACAGAATGAAGCAAAAAAATAGTATTACCTGGAAGGATGTATCAATAGCATTGTCAGTTTAACTATACAATACTGTCAGGTCATCATCATTTAGAAATGTGATTATATTGCACCTATTTTGTGTTTAAACTGGACTCACCATCATATTCTTCAGGGCTACAACTCCTGCTTAGTCTGTGGTGTCCACTTCATGTGAATACATTTTTTTAGAAGTTCAATAAAACAGCTCTGCCAGAAGAACTCTAGGCACTTTATTCGTAAAGGTACAGGTATCCATGACACAGCTGAACAGGTATTAAGCCTGATTGTGCCTGATGTGTACTTGAAGCCCCCTTTGCAAAATATCTTTGCAGTTGATTGTGACACAGTATTCTTAAGCTTTTTGCAGCTAGTTAGTGACCACTGGAAAGGAAAGTTATTTTTCACTTGCATGATTGCTGAACAGGAATACTCTTCTTAGCTCCAGATTCACTTTTCTCGCTGTTGTTAATCACTGCTTGCCCGGTTTCAATTGCCACCAGACAAGTTTACAAAATTGACTGGCAACTCCTGACAGATTGACTTCTGAGATCACTAAACTCATCAGGGACTGCCTGTCACTCACCAGGAGACTAATTTTACCTGGTCTACCAGCAACATTTTTACACATCACAACTTTTTCTAGAAGCTTTGAAGCAACGATTTTGCTAACTTAATGGAATTTAAGTCATTAGAAATTAGTTAAGTAGAATGCTGTTAAACAGCACTAGAAGGCTGTTGTTCTAAAATTGTGTTGTGTGGAGGTTTTATTCTTTTACTCACATATTTTATATTGCAGACCTGACACCAAACAACTTTCTGTCAATTCATTTCAATTCATTATGAAAAGATCATGAAAATATGTCCATGATTTTCTCATAGGAACAGCAGATGGATGAGATTCTTTGTGGGTGGAGCAAACATGCCACAGTATTTATTTATTTATTTAGCCACGGTATTCTTTATTATATTTTATAACTGCACACAGCTGTTTTCAACATAATTTTAGATACCATAATTGTAATGATTAGTAATACATCATTGTAGAAATAAACACACATATAAGCTATTCATCATGTTTTTCAAGAATGTGTCAAAATACTTCTGCATTAATGATTTGGATTTTAGTGTCATGGATATTTTACAGTAAAAATACAATTAAATAGAGTGAAAAGCTTTCAACTGTCCCCACAAAATGGCACTATTTGAATATTTAAGAATATGGAAAAAAGGATCTCGCTTGGCCAGAAGGGAGTTTTTGTTTTCTTTTATGTTGAAGTTAATACATACATGAGTGAACAATAAAAAAGCATGCGCGTCTGTCAGAAATAGCGAATGATTTTCCAAATTTGAATATGCTACGACCAGGTTGTTTTGGAGTATCACAGTCTAATGAACCGCTGGATTGCTTTGGAAGAGGAACAGTTCAATGCTAATTTCTTCTTTATGCAAAGCTCAAGATTCCATGAGTGTTTTTATCTGTTAATATATCTCTCAATTAAGATGACATCAATCAACTTGCAACACAAATGCAAAGAGGAAAATTGATAATCTTCAGAGAAAAGATAACACAGGGAAATAAACTACGTTCACCGGGACCCAGGTTCGATTCCACCCTTGGGAGACTGACTGTGTGGAGTTTGCAACTTCTTTCCGTGTCTGTGTGGTTTCCTCCAGGTGCTGCAGTTTCCTCCCACAGTCCAAAGATGCACAGGTTAGGTGGATTGGCTATGCTAAATTACCATAGTGTTCAGGGATGTGTAGATTAGGTTCGTTAGCCATGGGAAATGCAGGGTTACAGGGAAAGAGTATAGGGATGGGTCTGGGTGCGTTGTTCTTCGGAGGTTCGGTGTGGACTTGTTGATGCTGTTTCCACACTGTAAGATTCTATACTATTCTCTCTTGTTTCCCAACAAAAGTCCAGATATAACAAGACAGTCTACTAGTCCTGAGCCAGCTCATCACCGTCAACGACGCCTGCTCATAGAAGTAATAAACACCTTGAGAGTAGGGATTTGATATATCCATAAGACAACTAGCCAAACAGTGAGAAGGTGAATAGAAAAGGTGGGTGGCGTAGAAAGGAATAGTAGAGAAGGAATTCATTTGGTATGTTTATGGACACTGAAAGGATCCTAGGAAATAAATGGAAACAGTAATACAACAGGGGCGANNGTTAAACAGAGGGGGGGGGGGGGGGGGGGGGGGGGGGGGGGGGGGGGGGGGGGGGGGGGGGGTGAAGGGACAAGAAAGACTGATAACTGCATATTTAGAATAGGGATCAAAATTGAATATGGCTGGGAAGGGATAAATAGAAGGTGAATTGAATAAGAAGTTGTGCCAGGGTAAGATGGGCACGAAGATCTGAATTGAAGTGGGTTCAAACATAAGGGCAGGAATATGCAGGGGAGTGGTGAACGGGCCGATAAAAGCCTAGCGGGATGGGGAGGTGAAATAGGACACGATGGATGCAAGAAGGTCAAGGCCATTTACAGTACAATGATGCAGTGGGGAGCTGGGAAAAGTCTTTAAGAGAATGTGCAGTGCAAACTGGAGGGGGCCCCCTAATTGGTTATACAATTTCCTGCACATCGCAACACACATGTCTAAGGGAACCAAAAAAGAGCCTTTTTGAGGAGGTGACCAAGCATGTGGATGAGGGTAGAGCAGTGGATGCAGTGTACATGGATTTTAGTAAGGCATTTGATAAGGTTCCTCATGGTAGGCTTATGCGGAAAGTCAGGAAGCATGGGATAGAGGGAAATTTGGCCAGTTGGATAGAAAACTGGCTAACCGGTCGAAGTCAGAGAGTGGCGGTAGATGGTAAATATTCAGCCTACCTCACTTTCTTAGTTACATGATTTACACAGACCAAAGAAATCTCATGAAATTCCCTAATTGTTGTGAAGCTGCGATGTGGAAGTGCTGGTGTTGGACTGAGGTGGACAAAGTCAGAAGTCACACAACAGCAGGTTATAGTCCGACAGGTTTAGTTGAAATCACAAGCTTACGGAGCGTTGACTTCACCTGACAAAGGAGCAGTGCTCCAAAAGCTTGTGGTTTCAAATAATCCTGTTGGACTATAACCTGGTGTAGTGTGACTTCTGAAATTGTGAAGCTTGATCATGATACTATCAAGTACTAGAATAATCTTCAAGAGCTTTCAACAAGTTCTTCAAAAGATTTTAAAGACAGGATGCGATTTTTATAAAGCAAATTGTGAAGGCTGGATTTATCCATTATGATAGTAAAAACACCAGTGCATATAGAGTAGACAGTCAGAAACTTGTTCCCCGGGTACAACAGTGTGTTACAAGGGGACATAAATTTAAGGCGAAGGGTGGAAGGTATAGGGGAGATGTCAGGGGTGGGTTCTTTACCCAGAGAGTGTTGGGGGCATGGAATGCGCTGCCTGTGGGAGTGGCAGAGTCAGAATCATTGGCGATGTTTAAGCGGCAATTGGATAGGTACATGGATGGGTGCTTAAGCTAGGACAAATGTTCGGCACAACATCGTGGGCCGAAGGGCCTGTTCTGTGCTGTATTGTTCTATGTTCTATGAAACACTCTTGCACGAGCATACAAGGCTTTTGCATTGCAGACAAGCACCAACAGCAGAATAAAGGTGAATAAGCTCTTAAATTTGCAAACAGTCATGTCCCAACCATTTCTTATTATCATTAAGCTTTGACAAAAAGGGCACCTAAGAATCACAGGTGAGCCAGTGGCGTTGGATCATTTTACAATCAGCCATGCAGCAGCATTCACAGGACCATATGAAAGTTAAAGACAACAAACATGAAACTAATATACAAGATGTTCATTCCAAGGTTGTAGGGATGAATAGCAGGAGATAATGCAAGGCAATGAGAGTCATGTGTGCCAATTACCATGTGGAAAGTATTGAAAATTTCACATCCACAAATATCTTGCAAATGGCAGGATCAGAAGGAAGTCATGGGTCGTTGAGATGCACCTCACTATGTAAGGATGGCTGTACAAAAAATTTTCACTCAACATATAAGCACTCTGATAAGGGCTAAAAGGTTGCATTGAACATGTTAAAATCTCAAATGGTAAGCACAAATTGCATTCCTGATATTTCTTCACAGATCAATACTTCCATGATAAATAATAGATCCATTTAATGCTGCATGGTTTCAGCTTTGCTATGATTGAGACAGAGGAGGAAAAAAAGGAGAAAGAACAACAACAGAAACCGAGAAATGAGGCTCAGAGGGCTACAACTGTGGACAAGCAAGTAGTACATGAAGAGGAGAGTTAAAAATCACACACCAGGTTATAGTCTAACAGGTTTAATTGGAAGCACTAGCAGCGCTGCTCCCTCATTAGGTGGTTGTGGAGTACACAATTGTGAGGCACAGAATTTACAGCAAAAGTTTACAGTGTGATGTAACTGAAAAATACCTTGATTGTTTGTCATGTCTCTCATCTGTTAAAATGACCATGTTAGTTTCATTTCTTTCATATGTAAATCACAAAACTTTTTTAGAAGTTACATTCTCAGGTTAACTTTAACAAATGGTGTCAGCCCAGATAATGTGTTGAAGGTGTTAGCCTCCTGTGTGCTATTGTCTGTGCCATAATGTTTGGACTTATTCTAAACTAAAAAATGAATTAATTGAGTCTTATATGGATTCATGCAGTTTTTAAGCAAAGTGCAATGTAACTCTGCAAATACAAATTCACCCCACAAATGTATGTGTGTGTCTGTCTGTCTGGGGTGGGGTTTAAGCGTCTGTGAGAGAGTGTGTGTGTGTAAACGGGTCTAAGTCTGTGAGAAGGTGCATGAGAGCGTGTGTATGTTTGGGTAGGGGGTGTTGTGTGAGAGCATATGTGTGTGTGTGTGCGCAAAGGGTTCTAAGTCTGTGAGAGGGTGCATGTGGGAATGTGTCTCTCTGTAGCAGTGTGTGTGTGTGTGTATGTATGTCTGTGTATAGGCATGCCTGTGTGCGCGCACGTGTGTATAGTGCAATGGTGGTCATTGTAGTATTACATGAACCCAAGGTCGCGGTTGAGGCTCTCCGTATGGGTACTGAAATTAGCTATCAGCCTCTGCTCGGCCAGTTTTCGCTGTTGCCTGTCCCCAAGTCCGCCTTGGAGGATGATCATCTGAAGGTCCGAGGTACAATGTCCTGGACAACTAAAGTGTTCTCTAACTTGGAGGGAACACTCCTGTCTGTTGATTTTTGTGAGATGCCCATTAATCTGTTTCCATTGCCTCTGCTCAATTTCACCAATGTACCATGCTTCAGAGCATCCTTGTCTGTAGCGTATGACTTAGACAATGTTGGCTGAGTTGCACGAGTACTGTCACGTACATGGTGGGAGGTGTCCCTCCGGGTAATGGTGGTATCCACATCCACACTCTGACAGGTCTTGCAGCGCCCACCTTGACAGGGTTGTATGGAAATCATGAAGAGAAGAGCCATGGTCTTAGGCACCATTGACAATTCAACCAAGAAAAGGTGTACATAAGATACTGTACTTGCCTTTGAATCAGTGAATGACAGGGCCAGAGGCATTTTCATATGACCAGAGAAGCCTTCTCCTACAACTGCTACTTCCTGGAAGTGGATCTGCAGCTGTGCAGATTGCTATGCCTATGGGCATGAAGATAATAATGGTATTGAATTTCCTCACCAACAGCCTCTTTGAAACTTCAAATAGGTGTGACATCTCCCAGTTGCAGCTCACAAGTGATGCCTTTTATAGGAATGAAATACAGTTTCTCCAGTTCACCAAAAACCAAGACAGACAAGATATTCCATGCCCAGCCATGGGAATGGCAACCATCATAGGGTTCTGTACTATACATATGTGGTGTTAACAACTGGTATCAGAATCTGAACAAGAGATTTGACTCCCTCGAAGTCCAGCTCATTTGTGACCACAGACAACAATTCTTGAAGGTGTGCACTCACTATCTAGGGAGCTGTGGTGATGCACAACTCAGCTTTCTCAAATGTTTGCCACCAATCCCCTCTTATCATCTCCTAACAGGGTGATGGGTGGCATGGGATAACCCCAAAAGGCAAGGTCAATGACCCTAGTGCACATACTCAGACTGAAGTTGAACTATGCTACAGTATTGACCATGCGTGCACCATGGCCATTGTGATAGAGTCATAGAGATGTACAGCATGGAAACAGACCCTTCAGTCCAACCTGTCCATGCTGACCAGATATCCCAACCCAATCTAGTCCCACCTGCCAGCAGCCAGCCCATATCCCTCCAAATCCTTCCTATTCATATACCCATCCAAATGCCCCTTAAATGTTGCAATTGTACCAGCCTCCACCACTTCCTCTGGAAGCTCACTCCATACACGTACCACCCACTGCGTGAAACAGTTGCCCCTTAGGTCTCTTTTATATCTTTCCCCTCTCACCCTAAACCTATGCCCTCTAGTTCTGGACTCCCCCACCCCAGGGAAAAGACTTTTCTATTTATCCTATCCATGCCCCTCATAATTTTGTAAACCTCTATAAGGTCACCCCTCAGCCTCCAACGCTGCAGGGAAAACAGCCCCAGCCTGTTCAGCCTCTCCCTGTAGCTCAAATCCTCCAACCCGGGCAACATCCTTGTAAATCTTTTCTGAACCCTTTCAAGTTTCACAACATCTTTCTGATAGGAAGGAGACCAGAATTGCACGCAATATTCCAATAGTGGCCTGACCAATGTCTTGTACAGCCACAACATGACCTCCCAACTCCTGTACTCAATACTCTGACCAATAAAGGAAAGTATACCAAACGCCTTCTTCACTATCCTATCTACCTGCGACTCCACTTTCAAGGAGCTATAAACCTGCACTCCAAGATCTCTTTGTTCAGCAACACTCCCTAGGACCTTACCATTAATTGTATAAGTCCTACTAAGATTTGCTTTCCCAAAATGCAGCACTTCGCATTTATCTGAATTAAACTCCATCTGCCACTTCTCAGCCCATTGGCCTATCTGATCCAGATCCTGTTGTAATCTGAGGTAACCCTCTTCTCTGTCCAATTTTAGTGTCATCTGCAAACTTACTAACTGTACCTCTTATGTTTGCATCCAAATCATTTACGTAAATGACAAAAATTAGAGGACCCAGCACCAATCCTTGTGGCAGTCCACTGTTCAGAGGCCTCCAGTCTGAAAAACAACCACCACCCTCTTCTACCTTTGAGCCAGTTCTGTATCCAAATGGCTAGCATGAGATCTAACCTTGCTAATCAGTCTCCCAAGGGGAACCTTGTCGAACGCCTGACTCAAGTCCATATAGATCATATCTACTGCTCTGCCCTCATCAAACTTCTTTGTTACTTCTTCAAAAAACTCAATCAAGTTTGTGAGACATGATTTCACACGCACAAAGCCATGTTGACTATCCCGAATCAGTGCAGGTCAGGCAGCATCCAAGGAGCAGGAGAATCGACGTTTCGGGCATGAGCCCTTCTTCAGGAATTTGAAACTTTCGAAAGTTCTTGCCTAATACCGTCAAAACTGGCCTTTCTCCAATTTAGAACTTCAACTTTTAGATCTGGTCTATCCTTTTCCATCACTATTTTAAAACGAATAGAATTATGGTGGCTAGCCCCAAAGTGCTCCCCCACTGACACCTCAGTCACCTGCCCTGCTTTATTTCCCAAGAGTAGGTCGTTTTGCACCTTCTTTAGTTGGTACATCCACATACTGAATCAGAAAATTGTCTTGTACGCATTTAAGAAATTCCTCTCCATCTGAACCTTTAACACTATGGCAGTCCCAGTCGATGTTTGGAAAGTTAAAATCCCCTACCATAACTACCCTATTATTCTTACAGATCACTGAGATCTCCTTACAAGTTTGTTTCTCAATTTCCCTCTGACTATTGGAGGGTCTATAATACAGTCCCAATAAGGTGATCATCCCTTTCTTATTTCTCAGTTCCACCCAAATAACTTCCCTGGATGTATTTCCGGGAATGTCCTCCCTCAGCACAGCTGTAATGCTATCCCTTATCAAAAACTCCATTCCCTCTCCTCTCTTGCCTCCCTTTCTATCCTTCCTGTATCATTTGTATCCTGAAACATTAAGCTGCCAGTCCTGCCCATCCCTGAGCCATGTTTCTGTAACTGATATGATATCCCAGTCCCATGTTCCTCACCATGCCCTGAGTTCATCTGCCTTCCCTGTTAGGCCCCTTGCATTGAAATAAATGCAGTTTATTAGTCCTACCTTGTCCCTGCCTGCCCTGTTTGACTCACTTCTGTTCTGAACTGTACCAGTCTCAGATTGATCTCTTTCCTCACTATCTCCCTGGGTCCCACCCCCCCACCTTACTAGTTTAAATCCTCCCAAGCAGTTCTAGCAAATTTCCTTGCCAGTATGTTAGATCCCTTCTAATTTAGGTGCTATCTGTCCTTCTTGTACAGGTCACGTCTACCTCAAAAGAGATTCCAATGATCCAAAAATATGAACCCTTCTCCCATGCACCAGCTCCTCAGCCATGCATTCACCTGCTCTATCCTCCTATTCCTGCCCTCAGTAGCTCGTAGCATGGGGAGTAATCTAGATATTACTACCCTTGAGGACCTCCTTTTTTAAATTCCTGCCTAACTTTCTGTAATCTCCCTTCAGAATCTCAAGTTTTCCCTTCCTATATCGTTGGTTCCAATATGGACAATGACCTCCTGCTGACCCTTCTCCCCCGTGAGAACATTCTGCACCCTCTCTGAGACATCCTTGATCCTGGCACCAGGAAAACAACACACCATTCTGTTTTTCTCTGCTGGCCACAGAAACGTCTGTCGGTACCTCGGACTACAGAATCCCCTAACACAATCCATCTCTTGGAAGCCGACGTGCCCCTTATTGCATTAGAGCCAGTCTCAATACCAGAAACTTGGCTGCTCGTGCTACATTCCCTTGAGAAGCCATCACCCCCTACATTTTCCAAAACAGCATGCCTGTTTGAAATAGGTATATCCACAAAAGACTCCTGCCCTCAGTGCCTACCTCTCTTACCCTTGCTGGAGTTAACCGATCTATGTGACTGTATCTGAGACTTTCCCCCCTTCCAAAACTGCCATCCATCCCATATCGTTGTTGTTGCAAATTCCTCATCGCTTCTATCTGTCTCTCCAACTGATCCACTCAATCTGATAAGATTCGCATTCAACAGCATTTAAGGCAGATATAATCCGCAGTAACCCTTAAACTCTCTTTAAATTCCCACATCTGACAAGAAGTACATACCACTGCAAAGGCCATTTTTACAATCTACAGACCCAGAAAATAACACCGTCTTATTCCTCTACTGCACCAGGTTAAATTAATAGCTATGGCTTATATTTTAAGTTTAATCAAGAGACTTATCTCCAAAAACAGATAATCAAGAAATAACCCACTGTACTCACTAATACAGCCTTTCTCTTGGACAAATTTAAAACAACAATTAACTTATCTGATTCTGTGCTGTGAACTTCGCCCAAACCGGTTCCTCCAAGATTAATTGTGAAATTCACTGTTTGTTAATTTTCCCAGATGCACTCCGATGTCCAGTGACACATGAATTCAAAAACATCAAAGGCAGTAACTATGCAGGTTCTCTCTCTCTCTCTCTCGCCTGCACTTTCCTCACCATGTGCTTCCTTTGTCTGGTCTTCTCCCTTTTAAAACTGCTGTTGTTCTGACTTTTTTTTCCCCAAAGTTCCAAAACAATGCAACAGTATATAAAACAGTAATTGCTGCTCCTGGAATTCAAGGAAATCAGCTCCAGCACCTAAAATACCTCAAAAAAAAAAGGAGCAGCTCTTACTGCCAGAAATTTTTCCCGTCCTCCATCTTGGATTACCCAGAATCCAATGCAAATAAATAAATATTTACAAATTATAAGTCAATCTGAAATTAAAAACTAATACAAGTAATTATCGATTGTCCTAAAGCACCATCTGGTTCACTCATGTTCTTTAGGGAAGAAAAGCTATCATCCCTACCCAATCTGTCCTACACATAATTTTTGAAATAGTAACAAAGAGGATTGATGAGGGAAGAATGGTGGATATGATCTATATGGACTTCTGTAAGGTGTTCGACAAGGTTCCTCATGGTAAACTCGTTAGTCAGGTTAGATCTCATGGAATACAGGGAGAACTAGCCATTTGGATACAGAACTGGCTCAAAGGTAGAAGACAGAGGGTGGTGGTAGAGAGGTGCTTTTCAGACTGGAGGCCTGTGATCAGTTTTGTGCCACAAGGGTTGGTGTTTTGTCCACTACTTTTCATCATTTATATAAATGATTTTGATGTGAACATAGAAGGTATTGTTGGTAAGTTTGCAGATGACACCAAAATTGGAGGTGTAGTGCACAGCAAAGAAGGTTACCTCAGAGTACAATGGGATCTTGATCAGATGGGCCAATGGGCTGAGGAGTGGCAGACAGAGTTTAATTTAGATAAATGTGAGGTGCTGTATTTTGGAAAATCAAATCAGAATAGGACTTATTCACTTAATGGTAAGATCCTGAGGAATGTTACTGAACAAAGACCTTAGAGTGCAAGTTCATAGCTCCTTGAAAGTAGAGTCGCAGGTAGATAGGATAGTGAAGAAGGCGTTTGCTATCCTATCCTTTATTGGTCAGACCATTGAGTATAGGAGGTAAAAACAATGACTACAGACGCTGGAAACCAGATTCTGGATCAGTGGTGCTGGAAGAGCACAGCAATTCAGGCAGCATCTGACGAGCAGCAAAATCGACGTTTCGGGCAAAAGCCCTTCATCAGGAATAAAGGCAGAGAGCCTGAAGCGTGGAGAGATAAGCTAGAGGAGGGTGGGGGTGGGGAGAAAGTAGCATAGAGTACCTGGGAGTTGCAGTGGGAGAGGGACTCCCTGAAATTCTTGTAGAGAGAGGAGGAAAACTTCTTCAAGGCAGGCATCCTTGCAAGAGGATTCGCAGTAGGGTTAAAATCAACGAGGTAAAAACAATGACTGCAGATGCCGGAAACCAGATCCATTGAGTATAGGAGTTGAGAGGTCAAGTTGCAACTGTATAAGACATTGGTTAGGCCACTTTTGGAATACTGCATGCAATTCTGGTCTCCCTTCTATCGGAAGTACATTGTGAAACTTGAAAAGGTTCAGAAAGGATTTGCAAGGATGTTGCCAGCATTGGAGGATTTGAACAATGGCAAGAGGTTGAAGAGGCTGGGGCTTTTTTCCCTGGAGCGTCGGAGGCTGAGGGATGACCTTACAGAGGTTTATAAAATCATGAGGGAAATAGACAGGATAAATAATCAAGGTCTTTTCCCTGGGGTGGGGGAGTCCAAGACTAGAGGGCATAGGTTTACGGCGAGAGGGAAAAGATATAAAAGGAACCTCAGGGGCAACCTTTTCACACAGAGCGTGGTGCATGTATGGAATGAGCTGCCAGAGGAAGTGGTGGAGGCTGATACAATTACAGCATTTAAAAGACATCTGGATGGATATATGAATAGGGAGGGTTTAGAGGGATGTGGGCCAAGTGCTGGCAAATGGGACTAGATTAGGTTGGGATATCTGGTCGGCATGGACAAGTTGGACCGAAGGGTGTGTTTCCATACTGTACATGTCAATGACTCTATATAACACCTAACCCACAGCAATATGGTTGACTCTTAACTGATCCCTGCAATGCCCTAAGAAGCTACTCATATAAAGGGCAATTAGGGATGGGCAACAAATGCTGGACTTGCCAGTGATGCCCACTTCCCATGAAATAAAGATTTTAAAAAGTGTTGAGGCAGTCAGCACTGATGCTGAAGAAGCCAGGATAATAATCAGACAAACTCTGAAAATCTGATTTCATGCCAAATGACTTTGCACGAAAATGCTTGGAAACTCAGAAGTATAAGCTAATTCTGCATCAGAGGTGTCCTTGCCTCAGGCAATTCAGGTTTCTTAAATGTTCTACTTTGTCAAAGATTGGAAATAAATTTGCTCCCTTTGCACCAACTACCACCTGCTCAGTTTTCTGGCCGAATTATCATTATGGAGCCCTGCAAGTTTAAATAGGAGTCTCAGTTGAATGCCTCAAACCTTCAGGTGGACGAGGCATCTGTCTAGCACTGAGAAGTAGAGAGGTACACTATGCTAATTCATTGCTAAAACCAAAAGATGTAGCTTAACTTCCTGCTTTCTGAAGGGCTTACTCCACCCAAAGAATAAAGTGCCTCAGCACTCTTCGCACTGCTGAACATGATGCGTATATGTAGGTTGATCACCACATCTTAAGGTAGCCTACAGAGAAAACAAAAGTCAGAATTCTTTAAAAAATTACCAGCAAAATGTAAAGTAACTTCAATGTTGCAAATCTTTCGTTTGTCATTGCTATAGTTTGATGCACCTCGGCAGCTACAGCTGCATTCAAAAAAGCATTCAAAGGATCTTGATCAGATGGGCCAATGGGCTGAGAAGTGGCAGATGGAGTTTAATTTAGATAAATGTGAGGTGCTGCATTTTGGGAAAGCAAATCTTAGCAGGACTTATACACTTAATGGTAAGGTCCTCGGGAGTGTTGCTAAACAAAGAGACCTTGGAGTGCAAGTTCATAGCTCCTTGAAAGTGGAGTCGCAGGTAGATAGGATAGTGAAATAGGCATTTGGTATGCTTTCCTTTATTGGTCAGAGTATTGAGTACAGGAGTTGGGAGGTCATGTTGCGGTTGTACAGGACATTGGTCAGGCCACTTTTGGAATATTGTACGCAATTCTGGTCTCCTTCCAATTGAAAGGATGTTATGAAATTTGAAAGGGTTCAGAAAAGATTTACAAGAGTGTTGCCAGGATTGGAGGATTTGAGCTATAGGGTGAGGTGGAATAGACTGGGGCAGTTTTCCCTGGAACGTTGGAGGCTGACGGGTGACCTTATAAATGTTTACAAATTCATGAGGGGCATGGATAGGATAGGATAAATAGACAAAGTCTTTTCCCCATAGGTTTAGGGTGAGAGGGGAAGGATATAAAAGAGACCTAAGGAGCAACGTTTTCACTCAGAGGGTGGTACGTGTATAGATTGAGCTGCCAGAGGAAGTGGAGGAGGCTGGTACAATTGCAACATTTAAAAGGCATCTGGATGGCTTTATGATTGGGAAGGGTTTGGAGGGAAATGGGCCAGGTGCTGGTAGGTGGGACTAGATTGGGTTGGAATATCAGGGTCAGCACGGACAAGTTGGACCGAAGGGTCTGCTTCCGTACTGTACATCTCTACGACTCTATGCATGCTGACTATCTTGCTGCATTGCATCGCGTAAATTTGATGGAAATCCTGTGTTGGACTTGGAATAGAAGACTTTGACTGTCTGAGAATTTACTGCATAGGTGCAGGTGCGATCTCCTCTGCCCGAAATTATGGGTCCCTGACAGAGGAAAGGTAGTGGTGCAGAGCACCTTTGAAGTGTTCTGAGATGGATATCAGGGTGCCAGCCTTGCATTTTACACTAACAAGAACATACTGTTTCTGGACTCTTGTTATCTCATTTCTGAAGGCTTCCCACTTTCCAGCCATCCCTTTACCTGCGAATTAGTTGAGGTCCACTAATGTTCCTAGGTTGCAGAGATTAAAGTGCTACTTGTTGCCTTTTTAAAAATACAATCTGCAGCTCTTGTCAGGGGGCTGTTCTTCCTGTCTGTACACCTCCAAAGGCTGGTGTTTTACCTGAGAAATGGAATGAGGAGCATAGATGCTGGGCAAGTCCCTGATGGTTTTACATCCATCTCCACGCTTAGTTACAAAAAAACAAAATTCCATACCATATACAATAAAACAAGGTCAAGTAACTGACCAGAAATTCAGCAGTATTTATTCAGTAACATACATCTTCCAAGATTAGCCTACATCATGCTATAACTCTTGCTGCTGAGTCAAAAGGTTTTGGATTCTAGCATCTTGATTCTGGGCTGACACTTCGAGTGCAATGCTGTTGTTAAATTGCGATCTTGTTTATCCACTTGTCTGGAGATGAGATTCGATTGCATTATTCAACAAATTCTTCTGAGGTCCTGTCAACATTTATCCCTTAATCAACATCACCAATAAAAAGCATATAATCTCGCTGTTTATCATATTGTTACCATGGGATATATGCAAAAACAGGCTGTTATAATGCCCACAATTGCAGCATTCTGTACAACAAATAATTCCAAGGTGGTGAAACACTTCAAGATCGCCCAAGCTCATGAAAAGAGTTATTGAAACAGAAAATGCTCAGGAATATTTTGTTTCACTCATGCTCCAAAAGATGTAGAACAGGTACAAAGGCATCAAAGGTGGCCCTAGAGAAGTTTACAAAGTGCATGCGTGTGTGTGTTTGTGACATGCACCATGGATTGGCAGTGGGGGGAGAAAGCAATTAGGAGAGCAGGGAAGGGATATGAGAAAATATTGATGGGCAAGATTAGGGAGAGTCCCAAAATATTCCACAAGTTTGTTAAGGGGAACTGAATAATCATAAGAGTAGGCCTTATTAAGAACCAAGAGGGCAGTCTGTGCATGTAGTCAGAGGACACTGGTAGAATGTTAGTTGAGTTTCTCACTTACGTCTTTACTTTGGAGGAGGAGGATGCAATGTGGAGCATTGAGAAGCTGGACTGTGAGGTTCTTGAACAGGTACAAGAAACAAAGATGTTACGGCAGATTTTAAAAATGGACAAATCTATAAAACAATGAGAAATACAAACAGTAGTAGGCAACTCGACCCATTGAGTCTGCTCTGGCATTCAATGGGATCATGGCTGATCTGACATTCCTCATACCTACTTCCCTGACTCTTATTCAGATCTCGATTCCCCTACCGAACACGCACCTATCTTTCTGACCTTTCAATATACAAAAGGATTCCGCCCTCCATAGCTCTCTGTGGCAAAGAATTCCAAAGACTCACAAACCCATGGTGTAAAAATTCCTCTTTATCTCCATCTTAAATTGGCACCCTTTTATTTGGAGATTATGCCTCTGGTCGTAGACTCTCCCATAAGGTAAAACATCCTCTCAGCATTTACTCTGTCAAACTCCCTTTAAGAATCCTACATGTTTTACAGTGATCATCTCTCACTCTTGTAAATTCCAATGAGTAGGATCTCAAACTGTTTGATCCGGATGAGTTATATCCCATGCTGCTGTGGGAGCTGAGGGAAGAAATTACTGTCTTTTCGGTGTCTTTTTGGCAAGGAAGTTTGCAGTACTTATCTGGTCTGGACTCCAGACCACACCACTGACCTTCAAAATTGCCTATTACATCACTTAGTTTAAGGGTAGGGAGGGATAAGTCAAGAAATGCTTGCAGAGGTGCCCTCATCTCATTAGAAAATAACTAACAAAATAAATGGTGAAGCTCCAATTTTCTTTCCATCACGTTTGATCAGGAATCCCTCCCACTCTAACTGCCTGTCATTTGTATGTGTTAAGCAAGTTCTGCATTATGAACACATTTTCGTTGGCCATCAAGTCCTGGAACGGAATTTAAACTCGAAGCTTTTGTCTCGGGAGCAACGAGAGGAGGCCTAGAGGCATCTTCAACATTGTGCTCAGTAGCATGGTGGTCCAGACTAGGATTCCCACAACCCGAGATTCGGCAGCTTCAATGTCGGCTTTCTGCTGACATTCTAGGTGAAGAATGTGGTTCCTGACTTTTCCTTAACCTTGGGTGCACATGAACCGTGACAAATACAGACTTTGTCTTCATCTTTTTATATAGGATCTCTGTAAATAAGAGAGGTGTCAGAGTGTTGCGACTTAAGGAGATTGGGTGCTGAGATGATAGTGTTGTGCCAGGTTATGAGAGTTTTTAAAAAAGTGGGCGGCATGGTGGCTAGCACTGCTGCCTCACAGCGCCAGAGACCTGGGTTCAATTCCCGCCTCAGGCGACTCTTTGTGTGGAGTTTGCACATTCTCCCGGTGTCGTGGGTTTCCTCCGGTTTCCTCCCACAATCCAAAAAATGTGCAGGTTAGGTGAATTGGCCATGCTAAATTGCCCGTAGTGTTAGGTGAAGGGGTAAATATAGGGGAATGGGTCTGGGTGGGTTGCGCTTCGGCGGGTCGATGTGGATTTGTTGGGCTGAAGGGCCTATTTCCACGCTCTAAGCAATCTAAGTAATCTAAGCATTTTTCACTGTATTTTTGCTAAAATACAGTGACAATAAATTGCGACATAAGACCTTGCATGCTACCACTAACATAATTCAATACAGTAAAATAGCAAAAAGAATTTGTGAATAACTAGCAACACATTCAGATAGATTATGTGAAAATGTATATTAATATTTATTATAATTAATTTGGCAATTGTGAGAATTAAGACAAATGTTTTGTGGAAACCCAAATGCAATTACAGCTTTAAAGCTTTTAAGTCAGTAAATATTGACATAAATCTTTTCTACTAACATACATCACTCTGGCAGAATAAGGCACAGTAAAAGCCATGGTTAGTCATGAAAAAAATAAAAAAGTGTTACTCAGAGATTTTATACTGTATTCATGTTTTTAAGACATAACAAGACTTTTTTTGAGAAATAGTTTCTCAAAGCAAAAAAGAACAATATGCTTCTTCTCAAGTTCTGTATAAACCCTGTTCTGTGAAAGTAATCAAATAAAACATAAAACTAAAAAAAACTAGAGACATTTCAGGAAAACGACATTAGCATTGGGAAGTAGAGCAAAGTTTTCATTTTAGAACCCTGCAACTGCCGTTTTGACTCGCAAGTCAGATAAGGCATTTAGATACAGAGAAGCTGCCTTTTTTTAAAAAATCCCATGCGTGGATGCATAAATGACATGTTCTATTTTAATCTCCCACATGAATCTTTTGAGTGTGCTTGTCAGTTTAATGCCATAGGCAAACTGGGTTATTTTATGAAGCAACCAACAGACAGTAGAAACCTTTGGCACTTCATGTTGGACTTAGTTATTGACTTGAAAGTCCAGTGTGTAACTTACTCCACTAAAGAAGTCACAAAATAAAAATTATGGTTTCAACTTTGATCAAATTCATGTCAACAGAAGTATATTTCAAGTACCGAAAGGTCACAACTAACTGATTTATGTAGATGTTTCTTACGCTTTTGGGTAAAACCTGGATTTTGTGTGCAGTGATGATTCCTTTAAGAACTAGGCTTCCCTCGAAGATGATTTTAAAAGTAAAAAGTTAGTTGCTCAGGGATGGCTCATATGACCGAGCTATATTGGATACGATCAATAGAAAGAAAGGTCAATGACAGGTTTCCTACAGGATCAATGGACTTGGCTCTGCTTTCAAATAAGTTAATTTAACATAGCTTTCAAGTAGAATTCTGTCAAAAGTCAGTGGGTTGAACTTCTGGCTTAGCCCAACTGAGAAGTATGCGAGTGAGTTTAAATAAAGACTCCTGATTTAAGGAACAATAAGAACCAGGTGAGCTCTGAACGGAGATGCTGAAGATGCTAGTGACACTTGTGTTCAATTGAGAGTTCACAACTATGGAGCAGATGTGAAGGGCCAACCTTGTTGGAAACAAGCAGAAGGCCCAAGAAACGTCAATGTTATTTTTTTTTAAGAAACTTACCAGAAATTTGAGGATTAACCCACTCAGACTAAGTGGGTTAATCCTCGAATTTCTTGTAAGTATCTGATTTTAATATTTTGAATCTATGTCAAGCACCTGCAGAAAAAAAATTGAATAAAGACGTTTAATTTAGAGTACAAGTAACTGTGATGATTAAACTTTAAAAAAAAACATTACTGACTACTTCAGATAGTGGAGCTATGAAAATTCATGTTATTTTCTGCAATAAAATTGTTTTATTTTAAACAATGAAGCTTGCGGCTTTTTCTTTCACTAAATTCATTAACTGGATTTTCATAAGAAAACAGGAACATATGAAACAGGCACTGAAGCAGACCAACCTTGCTCTGCCATTTAATATTATGGCTGATCTGTTTGTGTTTTGAATTCTACATTACCATCAATACCAGATAATCCTGATTCCCCTGCCTCACAAGAATTGAGTCACTCTGACTTAAAAAAAATATTCAATGACCCCCACCTCTACCACTGAGAAGTCCAAAATCACACCAACCTCAGAAAAAAAAGAAAGATTTTAATTATTTCTGTCCTGAAATGGTTACACAATTTTAAAATAGTGCCTAGCTCTTGACAGACACAAGATGAAACCACTTTCCAGAAGTCACGTGACACCAGGTTGTAATCCAACAGGTTTATTTGAAATTACACAAGCGTTTGGAGCACAGTCCCTTCGTCAGGGGCAGTGAGATAGAAGGGTACACAGACACACAGTTTATAGGCAGCGAGGTCAAAGACATAGAAATCAGAAGAACATACAACCGGTATGAGTGAATCGTCAGATAAAACATCTCTGCAGATCACCAGGAGTGAGTAAAGTATTTATAAAGTTAACGTCAGAGCAATAGGAATATACAAAAGATGACATCTCAGATCAGACACTGAATTGTAGGTGTGAGGCTTTGTTTAGCATCTTTATATTCTTATCACTCTGATTGTCATGACAGCACAGCACTGGCATTGACTTTATAAACACTTCACACACTATCTAATACGCCTAGTCACCTGCAGAGATGTATTATCTGACACTCCACTCACACCAGTTGTATGATCTTTTGACCTCTCTGCCTATAAACTGTGTGCCCTTCTCTCTCACTGCACCTGACAAAGGGGCTGCGCTCCAAGGCTTTTGTGACTTCAAATAACCCTGTTGGACTATAACCTGATATTCTGACTTCTTTCTTTGTCTACCCTAGTCCAACACCAGCACCTCCACATCACCTTTCCACATTCACCTTGTCAAGATCAGAGACATCTTGTACATTTCAGTCCAAGCACCCCAACAAGTCCAGTCTGCCCAACCTTTCCTCATCAGAAAACCTAGTAGATCCAGATATCAATCTAGTAAACCTCTCCTGCAAAACTTCCAATGCACTTATATCCTTCTGTGGGAAGTGCACCCAACACCAGCTTCTCGAAAACCGCATTAGGGAACTGAAGCTGGAGTTGGATGAACTTCGGATCATTCGGGAGGTTATTGACAGGACTTACAGAGAGGTAGTCACTCCCCAGATAAAAGAAAAAGACAGATGGATGACAGTTAGGGGACAGAAAGGGAACTGGCGGCAGTGCAGGGATCCCCTGTGGCCATTCCCCTCAACAATAAGTATACTCTTTTGGATAATGTTGGGGGGTAGGGGGATGACTTACCAGGGGAAAGCAGTGGGGCACCTGCTGCTCAGAAGGGAAGGGGGAAGAGGAGCAGAGCAGTAGTCATTGGGGACTCGATAGTTAGGGGGACAGATAGAACGTTCTGTGGAGACGAGAGAGACTCACCGTTGGTGTGTTGCCTCTCGGGTGCCAGAGTCCGTGATGTCTCTGATCGTGTTTTTGGTATCCTTCGGGGGGGAGGGAGAGCAGCCCCAAGTAGTGGTCCACATTGGCACCAACGACATAGGTCGGAAGAGAGATGGGGACTTGAGGCAGAAATTCAGGGAGCTAGGATGGAAGCTTAGAGCTAGGACAAACAGAGTTGTTTTCTCTGGTTTGCCACGTGCCACGTGCTAGTGAGGTGAGGAATAGGGAGAGAAAGGAGTTGAACACATGGCTACAGGGATAGTGCAGGAGGGAGGGTTTCGGGTTTTTGGATAATTGGAGCTCTTTCTGGGGTAGGTGGGACCTCTACAAGCAGGATGGTCTTCATCTAAACCAGAGGGGTACCAATATCCTGGGTGGGAAATTCGCTAAATCTATTAAGGTGGATTTAAACTAACACAGCAGAGGGATGGGAACCAAAATTGTAGGACCGGTACAGAAGAGGATGACAGCAGGGAGTTCCCAAATCAAGTATCTGACATTGTCAAGCGAGAACCTGGTTTGGAGTGTGTGTACTTCAATGCGAGGAGCATCCAAAATAAAGTGGGTGAAATGGTAGCGTGGGTTGGTACCTGGGACTTCGATGTTGTGGCCATTACAGAGACATGGATAGAGCAGGAACAGGAATGGCTGTTGCAGGTTCCGGGATTCAGATGTTTCAGTAAGAACAGAGAAGATGGTAAAAGAGGGGAAGGTGTGGCATTGTTGATCAGGGACAATATTACAGTTGTAGAAAGGATGTTTGGGGACTCGTTAACTGAGGTAGTATGCGCTGAGGTTAGAAACAGGAAAGGAGAAGTCACCATGCTGGGAGTTTTCTATAGGCCTCCGAATAGTCCCAGAGACGTAGAGGAAAGGATAGCAAAGATGATTCTCGATAGGAATGAGAGAAGTAGGGTAGTTGTCATGGGGGACTTCAACTATCCAAATATTGACTGGGATCACTATAGTACGAGTACTATAGATGGGTCAGTTTTTGTCCAGTGTGTGCAGGAAGGCTTCCTGACACAGTATGTAGACAGGCTTACAAGGAGCGAAGCCACTTTAGATTTAGTACTGGGTAACGAGCCTGGCCAGGTGCTAGATTTGGAAGTAGGTGAGAACTTTGGAGACTGCGATCACAATTCTGTCAGGTTTACTTTAGTGATGGAAAGGGGTAGGTATACTCCACCGAGCAAGAGTTACAGCTGGGGGAAGGGAAATTACAATGCAATTAGGAAAGATTTAGGAAGCGTAGAATGGGGAAGGAAACTGCAGGGGATGAGCATATTAAAAATGTGGAGCTTATTCAAGGAAAAGCTCCTGTGTGTCCGAGATAAGTATGTACCTGTCAGGCAGGGAGGAAGATATAGAACGCGTGAGTCGTGGTTTACTAAGGAAGTGGAATCCCTGGTCAAGAAGAAGGCGGCAGCTTATGTTAGGACAAAATGTGAAAACTCAGTAAGGGCGCTTGAGGGTTACAAGGAAGTCAGGAAAGACCTAAAAAGAAAGCTCAGAAGAGCCAGGAGGAGACATGAGAAGTTGTTGGCAGATAGGATCAGGGTTAACCCAAAGGCTTTCCATAGTTATGTCAGGAATAAAAGAATGACAAGAGTTAAATTAGGGCCAATCAAGGATAATAGTGGGAAGTTGTGTGTGGAGTCAGAGGAGATGGGGAAGCACTTAATAAATATTTTTCAACAGTGTTCACTATAGAAAATGAAAATGTTGGCGAGGAAGATAGAGATACTTGTATCTAGACTAGAAGAGATTGAGGTTCACAAGGAAGAGGTATTAGAAATACTGCAGAGTGTGAAAATAGACAAGTCCCCTGGGCCGGATGGGATCCTCTGGGAAGCAAGGGAAGAGATTGCCAAGCCTTTGGCATTGATCTTCAAACCATCATTGTCTACAGGAATAGTGCCTGAGGACTGGAGGATAGCAAATGTGGTTCCCTTGTTCAAAAAGAGTAGTAGAGACAACCCTGGTAATTACAGACCAGTGAATCTCACTTCAGTTGTTGGTAAAGTGTTGGAAAAGGTTATAAGAGATAGGATTTATAACCATCTAGAAAAGAATAATCTGATCAGGGACAGTCAGCACGGTTTTGTGAAGGGTAGCCTAGCGAATCTTATTGACTTTTTTGACAAATTGACCAAACCGATAGATGAGAGTAAACCAATTGATGTGGTGTATATGGATTTCGGCAA
The DNA here is from genome assembly GCF_004010195.1 of Chiloscyllium plagiosum. NCBI lineage: Eukaryota > Metazoa > Chordata > Chondrichthyes > Orectolobiformes > Hemiscylliidae > Chiloscyllium > Chiloscyllium plagiosum. The sequence goes on from NC_057730.1 coordinate 3,097,920, forward strand.
GGCGTGCGATAAGGTTCCTCACAGTAGGCTATTATACAAAATGCAGAGGAATGGGATTGTGCAACACATAGCAGTTTGGATCAGTAATTGGCTTGCTGAAAGAAAACAGAGGGTTGTAGTTGATGGAACGTGTTCATCTTGGTGTCCAGTTACTAGCGGCGTACAGCAAGGGTCGGTGATGGGTCCACTGCTGTTTGCCATTTTTATAAATGGCCTGGAAGAGGGCTTAGAAGGGTGGGTTAGTAGATTTGCGGACGACACTAAGGTCGGTGGAGTTGTGGATAGTGACGAAGGATGTAGTAGGTTGCAGAGAGACATAGATAGGATGCAAAACTGGCCTGAGAGATTGCAAATAGAGTTTAATGTGGACAAGTGTGAGGTGATACACTTTGGATGGAGTAATCAGAATGCAAAGTACTGGGCTAATGGTAAGATTCTTGGGAGTGCAGATGAGCAGAGAGATCTCGGTGTCCATGCCCTGAAAGTTGCCACCCAGATTGACAGGGTTGTTAAGAAGGCATACAGTGTTTTGGCCTTTATTAATAGAGGGATTGAGTTCCAGAACCAGGAGGTTATGCTGCAGCTGTACAAAGCTCTGGTACGGCCACACTTGGAGTATTGTGTATAGTTCTGGTCACCGCATTATAAGAAGGATATGGGAGTTTTGGAAAGGAGACTTACTAGGATGTTGCCTGGTATGGTAGGAATGTCTTACGAGGAAAGGCTGAGGGCCTTGCGGCTGTTCTCATTAGAGAGAAGGTTGAGAGGTGATTTAATAGAGACATACAAGATAATCAGAGGGTTAGATAGGGTGGAGAAAGTGAGGACTGCAGATGCTGGAGATTAGAGCTGAAAATATGTTGCTGGAAAAGCGCAGCAGGTCAGGCAGCATCCAAGGAGCAGGAGAATCAACGTTTCGGGCATGAGCCCTTCTTCAGGTATGGGTGGACAGGGAGAGCCTTTTTCTACGTATGGCGACGGCAAACACGAGGGGACACAACTTTAAAGTGAGGGGAGATAGGTATAAGGCAGATGTCAGAGGTAGTTTCTTTATTCAGAGTTGTAAGGGTATGGAATGCTTTGCCTACAACGGTAGTAGATTCGCCAAGTTTAAGTGCATTTAAGTCGTCATTGGACAGGTATATGGACGTACATGGAATAGTGTAGGTGGGATGGGCTTCAGATTAGTATGACAGGGCGGCGCAACATCGAGGGTCGAAGGGCCTGTACTGCGCTGTAATGTTCTATGTTCTTTAAACAAGGAGAATACTGTATTCAAGATATGGTCCTATCAGTGCCCCGCATAAGTGAACTATAAACATCCTTAGTTTTACGTTCACTTCATTTCATAATAAAGGTTGGCATCCCATTTGGCTTCTTAATTATATGCATCTTTATCTAGTGACTCACACTAGAACACCCAAATCCCTTTGCAACTCAGAATTATGTAGTTGCTCACAGTTTAAGTAATACTCTTTCTTATTCTCCCTGCCAATGTGAACAATATTTTCCCACACTCTACTTCACCTGCCAGATTTTATACATTCAACCATCTATAGCTGTCTGCAACTTCTTTATTTCTTCTTCACAACATACTTTCTTACCTATCTTGACAGCATCTGCGAATTTAGCTACCATGCCTTCATTCCCTCAAAGTAATTCCTATAACTGTAAAAAACTGAGGCACCAACAGACCCCCGCAGGACTTCACTTATTGCATACTTTCAATCACGCAAAAAGATCCATTTATGCATACGTTGTGTTTTCTGCCATCTAACCAGTTGCCCATTTTTTGAATTAACTTATTCAGAGATGTTACTATGCAACTCTGGAGCAGGTGGGATTTGAGCCCAGGCATCCCATTCCAGGGACAGGGACATTTCCACTGTGCCACAATTGCTTTCGATGTTCTTCTGGACATTGTTAAAAATCACACAATACCAGGTTATAGTCCAACAGGTTTAATTGGATGCACTAGCTTTCGGAGCACCGCTCCTACTTCAGGTGGTTGTGAACTGTAAACGTTTGCTATAAATTCTGTGTCTTACAATTGTGTCCTCCACAACCACCTGATGAAGGAGCAGCACTCCGAAAGCTAATGCTTCCAATTAAACCTGGACTATAACCTAGTGTTGTGATTTTTAACTTTGTACACCCCAGTCCAACACCGGCATCTCCAAATCATGCCTTCTGGACATCAAATGCCTTCTGAATATCCAATTATAGTGCGTAGTCAAGTTTCCCCTTTATCCAAAATGCATGCTACTCCTTCAAAGAATTCTCATAATTTTTCTTTGATGAAACTGTGCTGACACTTCCCGCTTGAGTTTTTGTAAATGCATTGTTATAATCTCTTTAATGATTAATTCTAACACAATTGTGACTTTATGCCTGTGCTGTGGAGTCCTGCTGTCGATGCCAGAAACGTAACATGAGATAAAATGAATGGATGGCCAAAAGACCCTGTTTAACTGAAGCATAACCTACCTACTCTTGCAATCAATGCCCCGCCCCCTCATAATAAAACATAACATTTTGTTGGTTTTCCTAATTACTTGCTGTACCTGCACATTTACCTTGTAGTTCATACACTCGGACTTGCTGGTCTCTCTGCATCTCCACAGTGTGCAATCTCTCACTAGTTAGATAACATATTTATTTCTTTGTGAAAAAATGGACAATTTCACACTTTTCCATATTGTATTCCATTTGCCAGGTCATGGCCTACTCACATAATCTATGTATACCCTCTTATGTCACAACTCTCAACTCTCAACTTTGGCCGCTTTGTCCAACAGATTTTCATAAATCGTAAACAGTTGAAGCCTCAGCACTGATCCCTATGGTAATGTGCAAGCTTGAAAAAGACCAACTTAGTCCTACTCTTTGCTTCCAGGCAATCTTCTATCCATAAGCCCTTATGCCCGAAACGTCGATTCTCCTGCTCCTTGGATGCTGCCTGACCTGCTGCGCTTTTCCAGCAACACATTTTCAGCTCTAATCTCCAGCATCTGTAGTCCTCACTTTCTCCTCGATCTCCTATCCATACCAATATGTTGATCCTCGTCAAACTATTACAGTGCTGTAGACGAGGTACTTCACATCACAAGGTAATGGCAGAAAATTGAAATTGGAACATGACATGGAAACAAAAGAACTCAATTAAATAAACCATTGACAAATTTAAGGAAGGTTTACTGAAATAAAGAGTGTGCACTAAACGTCCCACTACCGAAATACTTTTGAAGTCTTTTAAATCGATCTTTACCAATGTCACTGATGTTTTCATTCTTCATCAAAAATCCCAGCAAAATGAATCCGGACCAGTGGGATTTGACAGTTTACTGAGAGCTTCCAGATTATGCCCTTAAAATAATGGCCAATGCACTTAAAAAAAAATCATTTAATTGATTATCATGTTATCGAAACAAAATTATTACCACTTTAGTCAATTTTCAAGATTTACCATAAAACCGAGTCATCTAAATTTTCTTCTGATTTGTCTGAGGGTCATGGTGGAACTGAAAATAGTCAAGAGTTTCCAAAAAGATGTTCTGTTGACATCCATATTGATAGCATCTTGGCTAGTCAAGATATGGCTTGCATTAATATTTTGGCGTTCTAGTAAAAACATTGTTAACACAAGAACACCTAACAACATCTTCCACAGTCATTCAGAGTTTTCTTTTTCTTGCTGCCTTGACCCGAATGCTGACATAAGCAAAATAGATCAGGCAACTCAAAAGTCAAATAAAATTACTTTTATTCAAAATTTCCACTATTATCTCAGCAGTAACGTGTTGTTGCAACCTTAAACAAGTGAGGTGATAACATTGTCTAATAATTTCCTCCCAATGTTCTGGTGGGGAGATAGAAGCCTGAAGCAAACTTGTTGCAAATGAATGCAAAACTACATTCACAATCATCTGTCCTTTACTGCACAAATATTAAAATTACAACAGAAACATTAATTACTGAATGGATAAACATCATAATTTCAAACCTTGTTATGAACTATATTTAAATGAAGGTATGCATTTAATGAGAGCAACATGAAAACAAGTTTTATTGATTTTACTAAAAAGACAGGGTGCCTTTATCACAGTTAGATAATGTTCTCTCATCCTTCTCATAACTGGCACATGGAATTTTTGCTTTTGTTGAGGTTCCCAAAAATTTTGAATCATTACACTTTTAGACACAAAAGCCTCTGGAGATTTATTTCAACATATTTCACACATCACATCACGTGCTATGGACTGATACGTTGTTAGTGCCATATAAGATTATAGCACAGGAATGAGTGATGTGACGTTCTAGATACTTATACATTATTATGCAAGAACACAAAGTTCTTTTAGTGAAATAAAATAACCAAATAAGAAAAATTATTACAGTTTTCAGCTACATTGCATATACAATAGAGTAAAAATCGCAAAAGCTTTCATAGGAGCATAAAAACACTGATCAGTCGATGTTGAGGAAGAGTTGATTTGAGGAATTACCAAAGTTTGACCAAAGAACTAGGTTTGTGGAAGTTCTTCAAAAGGATGATGGAGAGGTGAAAATGTTTATGCTGGACTAGTGGTAAAGGGTAACAATCCAGAAACGTAGGACTAATTTTCTGGGGGTTTGAGATTGAATCCCATCACTTTCACCAGATGGCAAAATATGAATTTAAAATGAAAAGGAAAGCTGGCCTTATGGCAGCTCCATTTAGTTCACTTACGTCCTTCAGGAAATCAGGCATGCTTACCCAGTCTGGTCTACGTGTGATCCATAGCAACTTATTTATCTCTTAGCATTTATAGGTGTGCAGTAAACCCTGGTCCAGTGAGCAACACCCACATGCAATGAACAAACTAAAAAAAAGATTCACTCAAGAAGAGTTCTGGGGCTTAGGGCCTACGAAGCTGACCAGTTTGCATTTATTTTGGGGGTGAGGGGAGGGGGTGATGGGGAAAAGAGAGATTGGAATTGTACCAGCAAGCAAAGACAGTGACTTCATGGAAATTATAGTCCTTCCAGGACTTGGCGTCAATTGAGATGACAGTACAGAAATAATGCAAAATTCGAGAAAGGTGACAGTGCAGTACAGCCGAGTGACATCTGTATCTAGAGTCTTGCATCTGGTGACTGGGGGTGGAGGTGGGGGGGGCAGCATACAGGTAAGGAATAAGGGAAGGACAAAACCTTTGGGGAACTGCAAAGCTGAAAGGCATGAAAAGAGATGACATTGTTATCTCCAGACATGATTGGCGGCACGGTGGCACAGTGGTTAGCACTGCTGCCTCACAGCGCCAGAGACCCGGGTTCAATTCCCGCCTCAGGCGATTGACTGTGTGGAGTTTGCACATTCTCCCCGCGTCTGCGTGGGTTTCCTCCGGGTGCTCCGGTTTCCTCCCACAGTCCAAAGATGTGCAGGTCAGGTTAATTGGCCATGCTAAATTGCCCGTAGTGTTAGGTGAAGGGGTAAGTGTAGGGGTTAGGGTGGGTTGCGCTACGGCGGGTCGGTGTGGACTTGTTGGGCCGAAGGGCCTGTTTCCACAGGCTATGTAATCTAATCTAATCTAATGATTGAATAGTTACAACTGGAAACTACAGAGAGGGCAGTTACAGTTGGAGGGATGTGGTTTCAGAGCAAGCTAATCGGAATCTTGAGGGATATGTGGCTTGGTGGGCAAAGGGAGAGGGTCAGCAGTGAAGTTAAAATGATTGATCCCAGTTTTAATTGATGAAATTTCTGGTTGTTTTTGAATTTGCGAATGGAGGGGCAAAGAAGAGTTGCATAAAATCCAGCTCTAGTGTACCAAACTTCCCAGGAGCAATGCCGGAAAGTCTCATCAGAACTTTCTTGTTTAGCAACACTCAGCCTTATTAACTTCACAATGTTCAGGGACTTTGCAAGTGAAATGTTCTGTATTTTTACTGATGGTGGCTCATTCAATGTTTTGTTATTTTTGTGCTTTCCATTCTCCCTTTTATACCTATAATGCTGTGACTTTAACAAGATTTTATTTGTGCCAATTTATCCCCTTCTGCCCAATTGAATTAAATATTCTTTCTAAACAGTTAGGAAGAATGAACTCAGCATTTATTTGGAGAAGACTACAAATATGACCCACTTCAATTAGCCTCATGCACTAACCCCTGACACACTGAGAATCTTTCATTTTCCACTTTACCAATGAAATGGAGTATCAGAAACAGAAGCAAACAAAATCTGACTGAAGTGAAGGCACACCATCTCCAGATTATCACTCTGGATATACTTCAAAAAGCAAGACTACTTGTGGAAATGGTCCACGGTGACACAAATTCATTGACCTTCAAATATGTATACTGTACTGAGAACAGCAATTACATCTGACAAGATAGCATTTCAACAGATTGCCTGGCCCATGCTTTAGAGACCTGCTTGAAAGGAGGTTTAAGAAGGCACACCAATATTGAACCCAAATTCAAAAATATGAAAACACTGATATTTTGAATTCTTCCCTGTCACAATTTTTTTTTATGTTGATGGAATATTTAGACTAGAACACTCTCATCCAACTGCTTAGTAAAATAGAGAATCAACAAAGAAACTGTAATTTGTGACAACAGCAAAGCTCTTTCATGGTTTTGATGCCCAACTGGATCAGGATCAAGAAAATTGTAGTACACAGAATCAAAATAGAGTTAATTCCATTTGCTGAACTAATGTTAATATCTGTACAGCAATATCTGAATTATACTCTTTTTCCCCCTCCACTATGGTTTAGCATCTCCAGAGTGATTATCTGTGTCTCATTGTCATGTCACAGTAATCAGTATTAACTGTTAAATATCAGGATGAACATTAAGTCATGAATTTTAACAGCAATGGCTCACTGATATTTTCAAATAAGTTTGACTTAAGACAAATGATGTGTAAAGTAAGTGCATGAGCAAGCGTGTCAGGTAGTCCACATATGAGACTCTTAAGTGACCAATTAAGGCCTCATCCTACTATCGATGACTATGGCAATGCCATGCAAGAAGCCTAGCAGCTTTAGCTGCACGGGCTAGTATTTGGGAAGGTCACCACACATCCCTTTTATCACCTTATCCTTCCCTGTCCCTTGAACCTAATACCATACCCTCTTCCCTTGTCAAGATCCTTGACTTATTTAGGATACTTCCGAAGTTATCAAGTTCAAAGCGGTCAACAGCTGGGCCACATACTTAAACCCAACCAATAAATATAGTTTCGAATCAGATAAATCTATGTTGCGGGCATCAATTCCCAGCCTTATTCGAGCATATTTCTCATTTCTTTGATAATACCTAATCAAAATCAAATCTTGATTAGGCTGCTGTCTTTGATTTTTTGACAGTGAAGAAAGTTATCTAAGATTACAAAGTGGGTCAATGGGCTGAGAAGGGGCAGATGGAGTTTGATTTGGATAAACGCAACATGGATAATTTTGATAAAGCAAACAAGAGCAGGACTTATTGAGTCAATGGTACTGACTTGGGAGAGGTTCAGATACATAGTTCTTTGAAAGTTCTGTCACAGGTAGACAGGGTGGTTAAGACAGCATTTGGGACACTTGCCTTCATTGCTCAGACCATTCAGTATAGGAGTTGGGATGTCATGTTGACACTGTACAGGACATTGGGAGAAAGTGAGGACTGCAGATACTGGAGATCAGAGCTGAAAAATGTGTTGCTGGAAAAGCGCAGCAGGTCAGGCAGCATCCAAGCAGCAGGAGAAGGGCTTATGCCCGAAACATCGATTCTCCTGCTCCTTGGATGCTGCCTGACCTGCTGCGCTTTTCCAGCAACACATTTTTCAGCACTGTACAGGACATTGGTGAGGTCACTTTTGGAGTACTGTGTACAGTTCTGGTTGCCCTGCTTTGGAAGGGTATTATAAAATTAAAGAGAGTTCAGAAAGGATTTACCAGGATGTTGTTGGGACTGGAGGATTTGAGTTATATGGAGAAGCTGGATAGGCTGGAACTTTTCACTGGAGCATGGGAGGTTGAGGGATTACTTTACAGAGATTTAAAATCATGAAGGACATAGATAAGGGCAATAGCAAAGGTCTTTCCCTAGGAGGTGCTCAAAGCTAGGGGGCATATCTTTAAAGTAAGAGGATAAAGATGTAAGAGAGACCTGAGGGGTATCTTTTTCACACAAAGAGTTGTTTTTATGTGGAATGAAATGTCGGAGGAAGTGATAGATGCACATACACTTAGAAGACATTTGGACAGGTATATGAATAGGAAAGGTTTAAAGGGATATGGGCCAAACACAGGCAGGCGGGACTACTTTATTTTGAGAACCTTAATTGGACCAAAGTGTCTCTACGAATCTATAACAGTTATTAGGTGAAGACAAAATTAGGAAGGCAATTCCATTTTGGTCTTCACCTGCTGTTCACTGCTTCCAAGATTCACCAATCAAGCTTTCAGTTCCAGGTCATCCATCATATCCAATGCTATTAATGGTTGGATTAGTAGAATAGCTTTGTGATTCTAATCAATAACAACATTTCCAATCCTTGTATTTTTTTATACTTATTAGAAACTGGAAATAATTCTGTGCATAACTTGTCATAATGCAATAATTTATTAGGATTTAGAATACCAATTTTAAAAATTTATATAATAAAACTGCACTCAAAGCATGATATCTCACTGTGCTGAATGAATTGCTGTTCATGATATAGGTTGCTGCCACCATCCTCTTTAACTGAAAAATATTCCAGGTCTGCTTACTTTAGTGTGTTTGAAGAAAACCACTTCCTAGTCTAACTCAAAGAGTCTCTTGCAGTTAACACTGTCTAGTTCATAGCATGTTGGCAAATAGCTATTAGTCTAGTTTATAGCATGCCAGCAAGCAGTTACAAATTACATTGATATGATCAAAATTATTAGTCACTTTGTGGAGGACCAGATGTCATGTCTCATTCATTCGAGATCCTCATTTGCTCCACCCAGAAGTCCATATGTCATCATTATCATGGGTTGTACTTATGGCAATCCTCTAATTAATTCTTTCAGCACATATACACAAGTATGAGTGAGGAAGGTTTTGTTGAAAAGTCGACAAACTGGTATTGGTATATGGGAGGAACTACATACAAGACAGTTTTGGTCACTACACTACCAGAAAGATGCAGATGCTTTGGTGAGGGTACAGAAAAAGTTTACAAGGATGTCGCCTGGTATGGGAATTTTAGCTATGAAGAAAGGTTGAATAGGCTGGGTTTGTTTTCATTGCACACAGGAGGTTGAGGGGTAACCTGAAAGAAGTTTATAAGATTATGAAATCTATGGACAGAGTGAGGCCTTTTCTTCAGGGTGGAGGAGTCAATTATGAGTGGACACAGATTCAAGGCTTTGGTTGCCAGGTGGTTGGAGTTCAAAATAGATGTGTGAGACAAGTTTTTCCACACAAAGTGTGGAAAGTGCCCGGAAGGCGCTGCCACAGGAGGTGGTGAAAGCAGACACAATAGCAGCATTGAAGCAGCACCTGGACAAATTCAAGAATGGGAAGGGGACAGAGGAATAGAGATCCTGCAAGTGAAGACAATTTCAGTATGGAAGGGAAAAATATGTCAGCGCAGGCTTAGAGGGCTGAAGGGCTTCATTGTTCCTATGCTGTACTGTTCTTTGAATTTGCTGTCAACTCTATCATGTACCAAGGCCTCAACAAATAAGGCACAGAACAGTCAAAAATAACTTTGTTAGCTCAACTATGGAGAAGTGATGAAAACATTTTTCAGGGCAATTTCTGTCTTCTCAGCACTAAGACCTGTGCTCCTTGGATTAGTCTGCTGATACACTATTCATGAAACTTGGCAGTGCCATCTTCATTGAGAGGCTGACAATTTTGTTTAAAAACTTATTAAGGGATAACATTATAACTGTACTTAGGGAGGATATTCCTGGGAGTACATCCAGGGAAGTTATTTAGATGGAACTGAGAAATAATGAAGGATGATCTTCTTACTGGGATTGGACTATAGACCCCCCCAGTAATCAGCGGGAAATTGAGAAACAAATTTGTAAGAAGATCCCAGTTATCCATAAGAATAACAGTGTGTTATGCTAGGGGATTTTAACTTTCCAACTTAGACTGGAACTGCCATAGTGTTAAGGGTTTAGATGGAGAGAAAGCTTTCTGATTCAGTATGTGCATGTACCTACTAGAGAAGGTGCAAAACTTGACCTACACTTGAGAAATAAGGCAGGGCAAGTGACTGAGGTGTCAGTGGGAGAGCACTTTGGGGCCAGCGACCATAATTCTATAAGTTTCAAAAGTGTGATGAAAAAGGATAGAATGGACTTAGTTTAAATTGGAGGAAGTTAAAAATCACACAACACCAGGTTATTTGAAAGCACTAGCTTTTGGAGCACAGCTCCTTCATCAGGTGGCTCCGTTCAGCAGCGCTCCGAAAGCTAGTACTTACAATAAACCTGTTGGACTATAACCTGGTGTTAGTGAGGACTGCAGATGCTGGAGATCAGAGCTGAAAATGTGTTGCTGGAAAAGCGCAGCAGGTCAGGCAGCATCCAAGGAGCAGGAGAATCGACGTTTCGGACATAAACCCTTCTTCAGGAATGAGGAAGGTGTGCCAAGCAGGCTAAGATAAAAGGTAGGGAGGAGGGACTTGGGGGAGGTGCGTTGGAAATG
>NC_057730.1:3109057-3115892 GCF_004010195.1 Chiloscyllium plagiosum
ATGCGGATTGTTAGCTGTCTTCCTGTTTGTCCTATGTAGTGTTTTGTGCAGTCCTTGCATGGGATTTTGTACACTACATTAGTTTTGCTCATGCTGGGTATCGGGTCCTTCGTTCTGGTGAGTTGTTGTCTGAGAGTGGCTGTTGGTTTGTGTGCTGTTATAAGTCCTAGTGGTCGCAGTAGTCTGGCTGTCATTTCAGAGATGCTGCAACCCAAAGGATTAGCCACACTACCATACATCAAGAATATCTCTGAAATGACAGCCAGACTACTGGACGCTTTTTAGTGAATGTGACGTTTGAGCCAAGGACATACCAAAGAACCTACGGACAAATCACGAATTTCCATAAGGTGCATTTTTCTTTGACATTTTAATATCAATTTGCATTTTTCCTATCATAGTACCTAGGCAAGGATTTCTCAAATGAGTCCTCTCTTGACAAATGGCATAGAAATGCACCAGAGAATGCAGTGAATCGCACTGCAGTCATGCAGAGAATCGCACTTCAGTTATGCAGAATAGTTTAGACATTCAGTACTCACAATATTCCAGAATAATGGGTTGAAAGCAACAGCCAAGATAGCTATATTGAACTTCAAGTCTGTCCAATCGAAGTAGTTGAAAATTTCAGCCATCATTGAAATGTCGATCTGAAAGGAAAAGTTTTAGAAACTTCTATTTCCGACAAATGCAATCAACACTCAATTCACATAGCATACAGTTGAGCCATTTAGTTTTACTTTACACTTTAGTGCAATCATAAGAATATCCTCAGTGATTCAGTGGGTTACAAGCAGGTGAAAGTGAGGACTGCAGATGCTGGAGATTCGAGTTGAGAGTGTGGTGCTGGAAAAGCACAGCAGGTCAGGCAGCATCCGAACAGCAGGAAAATCAACATTTCGGGCAAATGCCCTTCATCATATTGTAACAAGCAATCAGGTGTACAGACCAGAAAGAACACAGATAAAATTTCCTGACTTAAGCAAGTTAGCTGATCTCAGCTAATGTACCTTGGCTTTGGAACAGGAGACATTCAATGGTTCTCACTCTTGATCATCATTTGATGACAGCTGAGAAACGCACGTGATGAAAAAAGATTTGGCTGGATTTTGTTTTTTTCTTTTCTCTTCTTTCATGGATTATGAGCATCATTGGCAAGGCCAGCACTATCTAGCCTATCCCTCAAAACTGAGTGACCTGTCAAGCCATTTCAGAGGGCAATTAAGAGTCAGCCATATTGCTGTAGGTTTGGAGTCACATGCAGTCTAGACCAGGTGAAGATAGCAACTTTCCTTCCCTAAAGAATACTAGTGAACCAGATGGGCTTTTATACCAGTGACACTTGTCCTGGTCACCATCAGCAAGACAAGCTTAACTTTCCAGCTGCTGTGATGGGATTTGAACCCACCTCTAAGAGCATTCGCCTCTAGATTAACAATAGCACTACATCAGCATTGCACCACACTCTGGGATATCTCTCACAGACAATTTGACAGTTGAATTAAATGCAAACTAGTAAGTAAATGAGCCACTGTCTCTTGGAGAACTGCATTCTCTCTGGTCAATCCTCTTCTGACAGCTGGAAGTGGATTTCTTTTTTAAAAGTGGCAGATCATAAAACTCAAGCCATATGTTACAGATGATAAAAGAAGTGCTGACTATACTTATAAGTATGTAATACAGTGGGGAAAAGCAAATCAAGTTTAATTGAAAACAGTTGCGGTTTGGAAATGTGAACTGTAATTCTCAAAAGTATTAAACAAATTATAGTAATTTTATATCCACTTTACCACATTTAGGCCATAATACAGATTCACAATAAAAACATGATTCTGCTATTAATCTCAAGGTTAGAAACAAAAAAACCTGCAGAGACTGAATAGGCTGGGGCTGTTTTCCATGGAGCATTAGAAACTGAGGATTAACAGCACAGTGATAATACCACTAGGCTATTGCCTCCCCTTTAAAAAACACTGAAAATACTGCAGCGTTTATGATTTTTAAAAAAAAATCAAAACACTTGGTCAACCAAGAGACCAACGTTTGGTTTACTGTAACATTCCATATTTCAATGCATCTCATAAAATACCAAAAGGTAATCTGAAGCCAGTGGTATCATGACAATACAATAAAATTTAAAAGACAGGTGTGTAGGAGAAGCGAGGAACTGTGTAAATTAGAAACAAGTTATTAGTGAGATGATTCCAGTATTGCTCTTTAGAAAGCCAAGGTTTTGAACACGGAAGTGATAATAGGACAGGCTGTAGGGACAACTTGTTACAGACACACACACAGGAGACTGAGTTACTTGTAACATTCAAATCAAGGATTGTGAAGTTCCCAGAACATGATCTGTACAGCAGCACAATTTGTACTATGCCAAAAAAAAATCATAATAGAGGCACATCCTATCTTTGTTGATGAATCACCCTGTAACAATCTGTATAAAATGATTGCCCTTTGCACTTGTAAATATGCTACAGTACAGAGAAAGGGTGAATTGATATGGGTTTTAAACAATAGCATAATAACACAAGAGGAATTACTTAACCGAAATATAGCTAATTCTTTTCTTTGAAGATAAAGCAGCACCTAAACGTTTGAAGGAAATAACCAGGCTTGAGTGTTGAATTTGTAGTTAACTTACTTGTTAAATTTGTAGTTAAATTAAAATACTTATCGAGGTATAAAGCTAGGACTGTCAACATCACCACTGTTGCCTGCAGTGTTAATAATTTAAATGCAATTACAAAGTGATTTACAAAAGTTCAGAAAAAGATAAACAGTGATAAAGGAGCAAGAGAATACATGATGAAAGGTTAGACCTTGGGAAGCATGGTCAAAGTCCTTTAAAGTGTCAGTACAGGTGGATAACGTGGTTAAGGAGGCATATGATATACTTCCTACCAACATCGTTAGTGCAATCTCAATCAATGGCTGGGAACTAGAAAGCTTCCCGATCAGATCCGGATTCAGATCCTTGTTTATGTGTTGCATAAAGTGTTTTGCTCAGTCCATCGGGAAGCATGCGAGCCTGATAAGAGTGACTATTCCAGGCAGTAGAGACCTACAAGTCAAAGCCTCCCCATACATGGATGACACCATGTTTCCTGCTCAGATCTGCTGTCAGTGCACAGACTCATGAGTATCTGCGACCAGTTTGAACTGGCCTTGAGAGTCAAGGTAAATCAAGGCAAGAGTGAGGCTATATTCTTTGGGAACTGGGTAAACCAATTCTTTACCCCTTCACCATCAGTGCTGGAATATGGCTTGGAGGGGCCAGTGCATGCACAAAATCTTGGGAGGAGCATATCACCAAAATGAGGCAGAAACTGAGCTTTTGGGAGCACTGTTCCGTCTCCATTGTAGCTAAAAAGCTGCTCATCAGGTGTGAGGTACTCTGTTTTTGTAGGTGCTGCAGATGTGTCCCTTCTCTGAACCTGCAGTTGCAGTCACATAAGCCATCTTCCACTTCATTTGGACATCTAAAATGGACCGTGCCCGCAAAAACTCTGGATAAGGTGGGGGTAGAACTTACCCAATGCCACCCTCGCCTTGACGGCCACCTTTGTGAGTGACTGCATCAAGCTATGCACTGACCCTCGGTACGCAAACACGAAACATCACTTTGTACTGAGGTTCTACCTGTGCCTGGTGCTGCTAAGGATGGGAATGATCTTGTTGCAATGGAACATTCCTAGTAGTTGGATCATTCCATACCAAATATCCCTTGTGGAAAAATTTGCAAAGTAAAAAAAAACCTTTGACCAAAGTCCATCAGGATGTGGTCAACACGTAGCATCAAGACCCTGCTGGAAAATGAGAGAGTGAATCCTGTCCTGTAGTCCCTTAGCAGACTGTCAAAGTCATTTGGTAGCATGCATCATCACTAGAACTTTCCAACAAGCACCAAGACATCTGTTTGGCTCCTGATGAGAAGTGCACTACCTATGAGATCCTTCTTGTCTGTCCAGTCTACTGCACGTGCTACCCTCAAAGTGGCTGTGGGGGGAGGTTTAGAGACTAGCACATATTTTCCTTCTAAAGTGTGCCTTTGCAAAGGAAATCAGGAGAGAGATGCAGTGGTTTTTGTCAAGGTTCGTCCTGAACATCTCGTGATGCAGCTCTCTGGCCTGTTCCCCAGGACGCACACAAAAACAAACATCGACTGAGCCTGAAGTGCCATCAATTCAGTGACTTTTGGTCTGCCCAAACTTGTTGGTCTTCCAGGACAAGTAATTGACTTTGACTGAGTGTTGCAGGCTGGAACATTCCAAGGTTGAGGACTGCATGCTGAGGGACAGCTGCCACCAAGGTACAGTGGGTAAAGACCACAGTCTGAGGTCTTTCTGCTGAAGTTAAGTGGGACTCCATTCCATTCTCAGACCTTCCCAGTGACTCAAATGTATGTAAATATAAGCATGCAGAAAAAAAAAATGCCTTAGGTTGTTTTGTTGGATAGAGTCAAATTCTAATGTTTCTTTGATCCTCACATGCTACTGTACAGAATCGAATTGTATTCATCTATGTATATACATAGAAGTACTTTTTTATGTAGGAAACATTATCTGGGCCACAACGAAACTATTTTGTGCAGTTGAGTGTGTGTTGCTGGAAAAGCACAGCAGGTCAGGCAGCATCCAAGGAGCAGGAGAATCGACGGTTCGGACATAAGCCCTTCATCAGGAAACGGCTTATGCCTAAAACATCAATTCTCCTGCTCCTCAGATGCTGCCTCACCTGCTGTGCTTTTCCAGCAACACACTCTCGATTCTGATCTCCAGCATCTGCAGTCCTCACTTTCTCCTATTTTGTGCAGCTGTGGAATCCACGTTATAGGACAGAAACAGTAGCACTGGAGAGGATATAGAGAAGATTTACCAGGATGTTACCTGGGCTGGAGAGTTTCAGTTTTGAAGAGAGATAGGACAGACTGGGGTCATTTTCCTTACAGTAGAGGAAGATATCTCTCCCTTTGATGGATGGATCAGGGGCTAGACTTAAGGTAAGGAACAGAACGTTTAGAGGAGACATAAGGAAAAACCTTTTCACCCAGAAGATGGTGGAAATCTAGAACTCACTGCCTGTAAGGCTGGTACAGGCAGAAAGCCTCATAACATTTAATTTGTATTTAAATGTGCACATGCAAAACCAAGACATGCAAAACTGGAAAATGGAATTAGTTAGCTAGGATTAGGTGGCTGTTTTGATCATCATGAATGTGGTGGACTAAAGGGTGCTATACATATCTCTACAACACTGAAGTTTTTCAAAATTCTTTCATGGGACATCACTGAGAAGGCCAGCATTTGTGTTGTTGCCTCTAAGCACCCTTGAATTGAACAGCTTGCTGGGGCATTTCAGAGGGAAATTCCATTAAACTCATGAAGATTGAATATTGTGCAATTGTTATTGTAAAAGGGTTCTCAAAGTACACCTTTTCCTGATTATAAGCAAAGCGCCCCCCCACCCCCAACTAACTCATAATTTTACACAGTTATGGTTAGTTGAAGTTGACAAATCATTTGAAGAGTTTCGCAAATACTACAGTGGTTCTGAACCCTCACTAAATTAGAAAGCATTGTTAAAGTAAAAACGTTAGGCAAATTGTCAGAATATGCTGGGAAGCTATTGCAGAATGTTTTAATTTAAAAATGCGATGTTGTTAGTGTGAAAGCACCATTCTGCCTCAGATCAGGAAGCATTTTTCGACAGTGCCGCGGGTGTGAAGGACTGAGGATTTTTTTTTGAGAAGGTAAGTAGAATTTGAGAGAGAAGGTAAGACGTGGTGAAGTGGAATTAAAATGTTACACAGTGACAAGTCGGCCATTTCATCTCCCACTCCCGGTGGGGGTGAGGGGGTGGCTGATTGAACGCGCCCGCTGCCCCGTCCCAGTGGGCGCGGGAGGGGAGACATATCCAACGGTGCGGCAGGCGAAACCATGGCAACCACGCGGCCTGCTCGCTGAGGCTCTGCCTGCGAGTTGGGGGGGGTGCAAACGACGGGCGATACCTTGCCGTAATCCAAATTGGCAAAGCCTCCGCAGCACTCCACGTTTAAATCGTTCGTGAGTCGCAGCGGATCTCCAAAGTGCAACCGCTTTGGGCTTTCGTTTCGACCTCTCCGTACCTGCCGCCTACCCGCACCGAGAATGTCGGCTGCTTTGGAGGAGGAGGGGGGAGGGGGGTAGCAAGTTAACGCATGCGCGCCAGCGCGCTGCCCTCTGGGAGATGGAGTCCTGGTTGGCCCAGGGCCCCTGCCCCAAAACTATTCTGACCCCCACCACAACTCTTTCTTCTGTATATCAATGATATCATGGTGCCGCTTTCCCCTCTCATCCAGAATTGGAAACTTTCATCGATTTCGCCTCCAATTTTCACCCTGCCCTGACTTTCACCCCCCACCAACCCAACCTCCACTCCCGGCACCTTCCCCTGCAACCGCAAGAAATGCAAAACTTGCGCCCACACCTCCCCCCTTACTTCCCTCCAAGGCCCCAAGGGACACTTCCATATCCACCACAAATTCACCTGCACCTCCACACACATCATCTATTGCATCCGCTGCACCCGATGTGGGCTCCTCTATATTGGGGATTCAGGCCGCCTACTTGTGGAACGTTTCAGAGAACACCTCTGGGACACCCAGACCAACCAACCCAACCACCCCGTAGCCCAACACTTCAACTCCTCCTCCCACTCCACCTTGGACTCCTCCATTGCCAGACCATGGCAACACGACGGTTGGAGGAAGAGCGCCTCATCTTCTGCCTGGGAACCCTCCAACCACAAGGGATGAACACAGATTTCTCCAGTTTCCTAATTTCCCCTCCCC
>NC_057730.1:3115958-3120475 GCF_004010195.1 Chiloscyllium plagiosum
TTGGATGCTGCCTGACCTGCTGCGCTTTTCCAGCAACACATTTTCAGCTCACTTTCACCTGGTCTATTTCTGACTCCTGTGTCTTCCTCCACAACTCTGTTTCCATTTCAGAGAATAGACTGGCCACTAATATCTACTATAAACCCACCGACTCCCACAGCTACCCAAATTATACATCCTCGCATCCTCCGTTCCATTCTCCCAGTTCCTCCATCTCAAACGCACATGTTTCAATGAGGCCAACTTTGATAAGGAAACCAGCAAAATGTCCACCTTCTTCCTCAACCAAGGATTCCCCAGCACAGTAGTTGACAGGTCCTCAACCAGGTCAACGCATCTCCCACACTTCTGCCCTCATCTCTTCTTTTTCCCCCCGCAACAGCGATAGGGTTCCTCTTTTTCCTTACCTGACATCCCACCAGCATCCACATCTAGAAAATGATCAGGCACCATTTCCGCTACCTCCAGCAAGATGCCATCACCAGACACATTGTCCACTCCCCTCCCTTATCAGACTTCTGCAGGGACCGTTGCTCTGGGATTCCTTCATCCATTGTTCCTTCATTTCCAACACACCCACAACCCCATGGCACCTTCCACTACAACTGCTGAAGGTGTAACACCTGCCCATTTACCTACTTCTTCAGTATCCAAGGGCTCAAACATACTTTCCAGGTGAAGCAGCACTTTTCCTGCACTTCTCACAATCTAGTCTACTGCATTTGCTGCTCACAATGTGGTGTCTACATTGGGTAAATGAAGCATAGACTGGGCGACCACTTCACAGACTGGGTGACCACATCTGCATTCTGCCTGCAAATAAGACTGTGAGCTTCCAGTTACCTGCCGTTTAAACACACCACCCTGTTCTCTGGCTAACATCTCTGTCTCAGGCTTCCTGCAGTGCTCCAGTGAAGCTCAGCACAAGCTGGAAGAACAACACCTCATTTTCTGCTTGGGGACCCTGTAGCCCTCTTGACTCAATATCAAGTTCAATCATTTTAGGGCCTGAATTACCCCAAGACCTCGCCCCTGCCACTAACATTCACCCTCCCAGTCAGATCGTTATCGACTCCTTTGTCTATCCAACTGTTCTTCCCACTCTTTGGGCTCTCTCCCTACCTAACATTTACTCCTTACCCCCTCCCCCCACCACATCTTCTGCATATAAACCAACATTTTCCTAGCTACCATCAGTTCTGAGAAAAGGTCACTGGACCCAAATGTAAACTTTGATTTCTCTGCACAGATGCTGCCAGACCTGCTGAACTTCTCCAGCAACTTCTGTTTCTGGTCACATCCTGCCCTTTCTGTCAGGAGTCAGTGAATTCATTCTTGTTGGACCTAATTTGTGCAAACAACATGCCACAAACGTGGACATCAATGACCAGTGATAATCTGTGTGAGTGATGTTGGCTGCTTGATGAATGTAGATTCGGATTTAACAGAACAACTCTCCTGTTCTTCTCAAATAATGGCTTTTTTGTAAAAAACAATAATCTTTAGAAGACTTAAAGTAGCTCACACTTCCTCTGGTAGTCCCAAATTCATTTTTTTCTACAGTGCAGTTGCAGTGCATGGTAACCAATTTGCACACGACAGTGTGATGGCACTTATTAATCTGTGCTGTTGATGATGATTCAAGAAGAAATGTGGCGAGAACAAAACTTTGTAAACAACCTGTGTTGGTCTTTATAAAGTCCCAAGTAAGATCTATCCACCTGAACTACTGATGTGCCTTGATTCAAAATAAATTCTTAATTTTAACAGAAACCGCTGCTTGATTCCATCCTCAGGTGACTGTGTGGAGTTTGCACATTCTCTCTTGTGTAGGTTTCTTCCAGGTGTTCCGGTATCCTTCCACAGTCCAGAGATATGTAGGTTAGGTGGGTGGACCATGCTAAATTGCCCATAGTGTCCAAGAATGTGCAGACTAGGTGGGTTAGCCATGGGATAGAATAGGGGGTATGGGTCTGAGTGGGATTCTCTTTGGAGGGTCAATGTGACTCAATGAGCCAAATGGCCAGCTGCCAAACCATAGGGATTCTATGATACGAAAAGACCAAATTAAACTCAAATAGATTATGAACTCTATTTTCTATTTGGGCTTGATTCTCCATGCTTTAATATGCAATATACTCAAAGGTTGACACACATCTTATAAACTTAAAAAAAAACACGTTTTACTTTTGCTTAAGTAGATATGGGAACAATATTATGACTGTTTCCAAAAATGAAATAAGACTTTACTCAAAATGTTCATGGTCAAATTTCTTTATTTAATTTGGATATGATCACCACATGTGTGCCTGCATTGCCCTTTGCTTTGTGAACACATCATTGTCTATTTTCAGTTATTTTCATCTAAATCCAGCAGAGTTTACTTTTATCAGTTTATTTCTATGACTAGCTGTTTATATATTGTGTCAATCAACAATAGCTATTTGTCTAGATCATATTGAATGTGTGGAATTCATAGCTAAAGCAAACATGCAGTCATAAAATGGCCAAAGGATGTTTTATGGACTTAAAGCCAAATAAGTCAAAGTGAAGACAACCTTAACGTGGTTGATCACACCAGCATATATTTAAACAACTTTATCTTCTGTCAATTATGAGCAGAAATTTATTGATACCTCATGCTTCATTGTTCTTCTGAATATGTAATTTTTCATAAAGTATAAAAGGCTTCTTATAGTAATTTTCAAGAGCTCCAAACTTCTTAAAGTACTTTACTGTTAATGAAGTACTTTAAAGTTTAATCATTGACCTAATGCCTGAAATGTGGCAGCAAATTTGCACACAGCAATGTTGTACAAACAATAATAACTGGGCAATCTATTTTATATTTGTTGATTATTTGAGAAATGAATACTGGCCAGACATGGGGCTAGCAGCCCTAACCTTTTTTGAAACAGTACCATAGGCTATTTCTCATCTTCCAGTTAGAACAGATGGAGATTTTAAGAAGGATTGACTTTGAATAATTATATCTTGGTCTCGAACCACAGCAGTAAAGTATATTTATACAGCAGCCTTAATGTGGTAAAACATGTCAAGCACTTCATGATCAGGCAAACATTGAAGCCAAAACCAATGAAGAGAAATGTTAGGGCGGGTGAAAATTGCTCAATCAATGAGATAGCTATTAATGAGCATCTTGAAGCAGGAGAGAGACTGTCATGTGTGAGGGAGAGATGAAATGGCATAAGAAGAGAATTACACAACTTTTATGTTTAGATGGTCAAAGACACTGCTGTTAACATCAGAGTGAGGGAAGTCAGATTTGGTGGAATGCTGGGTACTCAAAGGATTGTGGGCCATGAGTAGAGGTGAGGTCACAAACGGATTTGAACATGAAGTTAAGAATTTTAAAATTGAGGAATTAGTGAACTCAGAGCCAATGGAAGGAGTAATGGAATGTGGGGAAATAGCAGTTTACAAGGGATCAAGACACTTGTAGATGGAGTGGGTGGCTGTCACCAGGGGAGCATCATAACTAATTAAATCAAACTTGAAAACTTGCATTAAATTAACAATGGAGATGGCTGGTGACGTTAGAAACTTAACAATAAACAATTTTCATGATGGATAGTGGAACCAAAGCACAGTTTAGGGTGAAATAAGATGTGGAGGTTGTAAATAGCCTGATTCAGCCTGAGACAACTGACAGAATGCAATCATTGACTACAGCAGTGCTTCCCAAGCTAGTTTTCAAAGTGCCACTGCTTTAAAAGTCATAGAGTCATAGAGATGTACACCACGGAAACAGACCCTTCGGTCCAACCCGATCATGCCGACCAGATATCCCAACCCAATCTAGTCTCACCTGCCAGCACCCGGCCCATACTCCCTCCAAGCCCTTCCTATTTATTTACCCATCCAAATGCCTCTTAAATGTTGCAATTGTACCAGCCTCCACCACATCCTCTGGCAGTTCATTCCATACCCGTACCACACTCTGTGTGAAAAAGTTGCCCCTAAGGTCTCTTTTATATCGTTCCCCTCTCACCCTAAACCTATGCCATCTAGTTCTGGGCTCCCTGACCTCAGGGAAAAGACTTTGTCCATTTACCCTATCCATGCCCCTCATGATTTTATAAAACTCTATAAGGTCACCCCTCAGCCTCCGAAGCTCCAGGGAAAACAGCCCCAACCTGTTCAGCCTCTCCCTATAGCTCAAATCTTCCAACCCTGGCAGCATCCTTGTAAATCTTTTCTGAACCCTTTCAAGTTTCACAACATCTTTCTGATAGGAAGTAGACCAGAATTGCACGCAATATTCCAACATTGGCCTAACCAATGTCCTGTACAGCCGCAACATGACCTCCCAACTCCTGTACTCGATACTCTGACCAAGAAAGGAAACCATACCAAACGCCTCCTTCACTATCCTATCTACCTGCGATTCCACTTTCAAGGAGCTACGTACCTGCACTCCAAGGTCTCTTTGTTCAGCAACACTCCCTAGGACCTTACCATTAAGTGCATAAGTCCTGCTAAGATTTGCTTTCCCA
>NC_057730.1:3120590-3120935 GCF_004010195.1 Chiloscyllium plagiosum
ACCTTTGAGCCAGTTCTGTATCCAAATGGCTAGTTCTCCCTTTATTCCATGAGATCTAACCTTGCTAATCAGTCTCCCATGGGGAACCTTGTCGAACGCCTTACTGAAGTCCATATAGATCACATCTACCGTTCTGCCCTCATCAATCCTCTTTGTTACTTCTTCAAAACACTCAATGAAATTTGTGAGACATGATTTCCCACGCACAAAGCCATGTTGACGATCCATTGCCTTTCCAAATACATGTCCATCCTGTCCCTCAGGATTCCCTCCAACAACCAGCCCACCACCGAAGTCAGGCTCACTGGTCTATAGTTCCCTGGCTTGTCCTTACCACCCTTCTTA
>NC_057730.1:3121043-3179357 GCF_004010195.1 Chiloscyllium plagiosum
CTCTGTAATATGGACATTTTGCAAGATGTCACCATCTATTTCCCTACAGTCTATATCTTCCACATCCTTTTCCACAGTAAATACTGATGCAAGTATCGCCCCCATTTTCTGTGGCTCCACGCAAAGGCCGCCTTGCTGACCTTTGTGGGGCCCTATTCTCTCCCTAGTTACCCTTTTGTCCTTAATGTATTTGTAAAAATCCTTTGGATTTCCTACTTTCTTTATACTCTTCTAAGGATTCACTCGATCTATCCTGTCCATACCTGACATATGCTTCCTTCTTTTTCTTAACCAAACCCTCAATTTCTTTAGTCATCCAGCATTCCCTATACCTACCAGTCTTTCCTTTCACCCTGACAGGAATATACTTTTTCTGGACTCTCATTATCTCATTTCTTAAGGCTTCCCATTTTCTAGCCATCCCTTTACCTGCAAATATCCGCCCCCAATCAGCTTTCGAAAGTTCTTGTCGAATACCATCAAAATTGGCCTTTCTCCAATTTAGAACTTCAACTTTTAGATCTGGTCTATCCTTTTCCATCACTATTATAAAACAAATAGAATTATGGTCGCTGGTCCCAAAGTGCTCCCCCACTGACACCTCAGTCACCTGCCCTGCCTTATTTCCCAAGAGTAGGTCAAAGTTTGCACCTTTTCTAGGTGCACATCCACATACTGAATCAGAAAATTGTCTTGTACGCACTTAACAAATTCCTCTCCATCTAAACCCTTAACACTATGGCAGTCCCAGTCGATGTTTGGAAAGTTAAAATCCCCTACCATAACCAGCCTATTATTTTTACAGATAGCTGAGATTAACACTTAAAAATTAGCATCTGCCCAGTCAGCAACAAAACAGTAAAGACAGACACATAGTCACTTTCAGTCCATAATTATGAGTATGTACAAACTTTAATGTAAATATGACCATGTGTGTTTTAAAGACATTTATTAAAACATTCCTATTTTATGTACTTGTGAGTTTCATCAATGCAATCCACTCTTCCCAGTGACTGAAGACTCATTGAAGGTCCTCACGCATCCTTAATACACTCACTCTAGTTAAACTTCCTGGCCCCCTGGACATAATCACACTCATCAGCCCATCTCCTCCCTGCACAACACACAGGTCAGCCAGCAAGAAGGCCTAGCAACTCTGACAACCGTACTGACAATTAGTGTGTGTCTGCTTCACTAAGTCACATGCAGCTGTTATGTCAAAAGCTACTGCCAATGTGGACAATATACAGAAAATATGATAAAGTTTGAAATTAAAGTTGCTTTACTTGCAAAGTTCACATCTCACATTCCACTGGAGTAAACTGATGTTAAGAAAGAATTTTGTGATTGATTCCATTGCTTTTAAGGCACAATCACTTTTCATTCATTCATGGAACAAGGACGTTCTCTGGCTCGGCCAGCATTTCTAACCCTGCCCTAATTGGCCAAGGGCAGTTAAGAGTCAACCACATTGCTGTGGATCTGAAGTCACCAGGCAAGTATGGCAGTTTCCTTCCCTAAAGGACATCAGTGAATCAGATGTGTTTTTTGACAACATGGATTTGTGGTCACCATTAGGTTATTAATTCCAGATTTGTATTGAATAAAAATTCCACCATCTACCGTGGTGGCATTCGAACCCAGGTCCTAGAAAATTGCCTGGGTCTCTGGATTAACAATGATGTCATTATTTGCCTAGCTATCCAGGTCCAATTGCAGCCTTGGAGTTTGCACATTCTTCCCGTGTCTGCGTGGGTTTCGGCCAGGTGCTCTGGATTCCTCCCACAGTCCAAAGATATGCAGGCTAGTTGGATTAGCAATGGTAATTGCAGGGATAGGGTAACGGAATGGGTCTGTGTTAGATGCTCTTCAGAGGGTCAGTGTTAACTTGATGGGCCAAATGGCCTGATTCCGCACTGTGGAGATTCCATGATTCTATGAACTAGTCCACATCTACGCAGAATACAACAAACCAGAGCCATCCTCATGACCTTGGCTGGTCGGTACTGCCGGGGCCCCTCCAAATCTGTCAAAGCAGGTGCATTTTCACTGTATCTGACAGCTTGCTTAAAAAAGAATGTAATTGCATTGGGGAAAATATGCAATAGATTAATTCCAGAGAGATGAAAGGCTTGTCTTATGGGGAGAGATTGAGCAGTTTAAATCTATACCTGATAGAGTTTAGAAGAACGAGAGGAGAGGGGGTGGCATGGTGGCTCAGTGGTTAGCACTGCAGCCTCACAGCACCAGGGTCGCAGATTCGATTCCAGCCTCAGGCTGCTGTCTGTGTGGAGTTTGCACATTCTCCCTGTGTCTGCATGGGGTTTCCTCCAGGTGCTCTGGTTTCCTCCCACAGTCCAAAGACGTGCAGGTTAGGTGAATTGGCCATGCTAAATTTCCCATAGTGTTAGGTGCATTAGTCAGAGGAAAATGGGTCTGGGTGGGTTACTCTTCGGAGTGGTTGGTTGGGCCGAAGGGACTATTTCCACACTGTAGGGAATCTAATCTAATTGATGCATAGAAGGTGCTAAATGAACCTTGCAGCTCAGCGAGCAAACCTACATTCTCCAGGACTTATTATTGAGTTTAACAGTTTTAGGACCTGAGCGCTTTCTCCCATGCCCTTAACCCTGCCCCATACACCAAGCCTTGTCATTACATGATCTGCTACCACACACAATCTATTGTAAGCTATTAATGATCCCAACAGCAGTTACTCATTCCCCCAGATTGACCTTTACCCAATACTTTGTTGCCCAACTGTTCTTCTCCCTCTTTGGGCTCAATCACAGTAGACCAACTACTAGACAAAGTTGCAGCATTGAAAAATGTTAAAATGTCTAAAACTAGGGGCATACATTTCAGGTGAAGGGGGAAAGTTCAAAGGAGACATGGGGGCAAGTTTTTTTACAGAGAGCGTAGTAGGAGTCTGGGAGGCACTCACGGGTGATGGTGATGGTGGAGCCAAATATGACAAGGACATTTAAGGAACTTTTAGATAAGCACATGAATATATAAGGATTGTAGGGATATGGACCAAGGGCAGACTGACGGAATTAGTTTCATTTGACATCATGATCAGCACAGTATTATGGGCCGAAGGGCCCATTTGTGTGCCGTACAATTTTATGTTCAATATTCTATTGTATACACATAGCATATGGAATCTTAAAGGTAAGGTACAAATGCGATATCCTCTACTCTCTAAGCTCCTTTAATACTATCTCTTTGACCAAGCTTCCAATGTGGCTTGGTGTCAAATTTTGTTTGATATACTTCTTCAGAACATTTTACTATATTAGAGATGCTGGATAAATGTAAGTTATAGTTGTTGAATCTGTGAGTTTGTGCATTCAGCCGTAGGAGTGCACATAAACTGAATGGACCCCTATATTCACTGTCCCTGACTCTCCACCAGAACCCTGGCTTATGGGTGCATTGCATGCTACTGGTCAAAGTTAGAGCCACCTTGCTTTGATCTTGAGGCAGTGCATCTGCATACAGCTGTATCTGACCTCTGTCCTCTGAAGGGTAGGCCCACAGCTTGACTGATGTGGGAGTACTAGCTCCATGGTTTCATCAAAGGCCCCAATTTATGATTATGCAAAACTGGCCTGCTCTCCTATAAACAGCTGGCAATGTGGGAGGCATTGAAAGGAGATTATGAGAACTCATCTCCTTCAGCTGATACTTCTGCAGAGCTGACAGTTCCCATTTCAACTGTCAGATGGGGAGCGTGCCCAGCTGGAGTGAACTTCCATGGCTGAATGCTAGTCAGTGCCAGAACAAAAATGGTCAGAACAAAAATGGTCAGTGACAATGTTTTGTGTCATTATACCCATGCTCTCTGTCTTCTGCGACAACCTCTTACCTCTAATGAAAATTGCTTAATTTAACTGGGTGACCGTCTCCTTCCAACTTAGAGAAATAAGATCCCTTACCATCATGCATCTTGCCTCCAAAATAACCTTAAGTTGTGCACTGGTAAACTATGGGGCAGCACTCCCATGACCACACAGACCTTTACTACTCAGTGGGATTCTATTGATGTGCTTGAAGCTACCATTAAATCTGATCTGTTCTTGTAGAGTTCCACCTCCACACTGACTACAAACCCAATAATTGACCACAAAATTCACCCTCCAGCCATTTAATTGTGACCTGGAGGAAAATTATGATGCTCGAACATCCCCCATCTCCCACTCACCCACCCGTCTCACCTCTGGGAAATTGCCCAGGCTGAGTTGGTGGCATGCTTACAGTAGGAGCCTGTCCATCTTTCCCAGCCTCAGAAAAGACCAAAAGTTTTGCCTAAACTGTGTGATGAAAATGTAACTATAGGCGGTCAAATCGTGCAGACAGGCAATTGCTATGTATAGATGCTCTCTCACTTTCAAAAGTTTATAATCTGAGGTCACTTCACTCACTGCCAACCAAAATTGTTGTTTCGTGCAAGTAACGAAAATTCTAATTAGTTCTTGCTGTGGTTAAGATGGGAATCATTTCTTAAAACTGTTTTCTTCACTTGCTGGCTTTCTGCCAAAACACATACACACTCTCACTGATGTCCATGGAACAACTGGGAGCTAGTAATTACCTTTCAACTCAGTACATTTCGATCCATCTTCAATTTTGCAGCAAGCCTGTTTGAAGAGACATATGTAGAGAACAGATCAAGGTCTGAGTGATTGCCTATTTATAATGACAAACAATTTACTTGAAATTTCATTTAAAGACACTTAGATTGCTGGTTCCTATTTTTAGGTATGGTATTCTCAATCAACATCATAGTGTTTCAAACTGAGATAGAATCAATTAACAGTTCATTGTATGATATTGTGGAAAATTCACAATGCTTAATAACCAAAATATTGCTCATGATGGGACTGAAAATTACCTGGAATAAAAGGTTCTTAGATCACTGACAACGCACTCAATTTTTTTTCATTTATTCATTTTAAAATACTATTGGTACAGTATAATATAATAAATTTGATCTTTTTCTAATGCATCACCAGTAACACAAATATTGCATAGGATTCCATAGGATTTATGGTGCTGATACAGGTTATTAGACCTAAACAGTCCATACTTCCTCCCTTCTTTCCTCATTGTAACCCTTTATTCCTTTCTCCTTTACTCGCTTGTCTAGCTTCTCCATAGATGCATCTGTACTGTTCATTTTGACCAATTCCTGATTTACATACTTTCACTGTTCTTAAAGTAAATTTTCTTCTGATTTTCTATGGCTGTCCGTCCAGATGTGCAATTTATTCTCCTTCCTGAATATGAGACACATCCCAGAAAACTTTTCTGTGCCAGTAGGTGACTTTTACCTGATATTCCACTGATTTAGCATTTTGTCAATACGAACTCGGAGAGTGTCTTTGATAGTTAAAACCGCAAAGGCTTCAAGCTACTAAGGTTAAATGGGGAAGGAAGGAATGGATGATGGTTTCAATAGTGGATGAGCTGAGACAGGGTGGAAGGTGGAGAAAGAGTTTTCCAGATGAATGTGAGGTTAAAGACTTATCACGAGGCCAAAGGTGCCATCAATGTTGCAAACCGACTGGCTTAATTTCAGTCTGTTGCCAGTGAGAGGAATCAATAGTTGGGGAACAGAGTTCAGATAGCTAAATAAAAGCAGAAATTTGTAAAAATTCCAGCAGGTCTGGCAGCATGTGTGGAAAAAGAAAACAATTAATATCTTAGGTCTGTGATTTTTATCAGAACAATATAATCTGACTTCTAATTGCCTGGCAGTGAAACAAGAGAAAGCAAGAAACACGTGCAATCCTTTTGTGTGTAGAATAATTGAATATCAGCACAGGCTTTGTGTTAAGGGTTCAGAAACTAATTACCTTGGCTTTTTCATAGATCATACCAACGTCGTCACAATACGAATAGATTGTTGCATTTTGATTACCATCAGTGTAGATAGTACAAAGTTTATTTTGTGTTTTTGCAAAGATTTGTAGCTCAGGATGTGGATGCAGTTGTTGGTTAGCTCACTAAGCTGGTGGGTTGTCATGCAGATGTTTCGTCACCATGCTAGGTAATATCACCAGTGCGACTTCCGTGAAGCCAGAAAGTTTACTTTTTGTATTTGGCAGGAATTGGGAAGTTTAGGAACAGAATGGGTATGCATCCACCCAGCCAAGAGTATTTTAACTTCATTTTATCAATTCCTTTCATTGAATGTGGATGGCACTGGCAAAGCCAGCATTTACTGTCCATTCCAGAATGCCTGAAGTAAAATGCCAGGCTATTTCAGAGGACAATTAAAAATCAACCACTTTGCCATTGGTATGGAGTTACAAATAAGACAGGTAAAGATATGAACATACAAGTAAGAGACAGGTGTAGATCATCCTGCCCAACAAACCTGCTGTGCCATTTAATAGCATAATGGCTGATCTGATTATATCCTCAAATCCACATTCCATTCCAACCCTGACAACCTTCTACCTCTTACTTAACAAGAATCTATCCACCATGCCTTAAAAATATTTTAGGACCTTGCTTCCATCACCTGTACAGGAAGACAGTTTCAAAGAGGCTCACGAACCTCTGAGAGAAGAAATTTTGCCTTAACTCTGTATTAAACAGGTGATCCCTGAGTTTTAAACAGTGATCCTGAATAAACAAGAGTTTGTTCTGTAAGGGGAAACATTCGCTCCACATCTACAATGCCGAGACTCACAAGACCTTACACATTTCATTAAGTTGAGTATTATTCTTCTAAATTCCAGTGGTTACAAGCCTAGCTTGTCCAACCTTCTTTCGTAAGACAACACACCCATTCCAATTACTATCCTGATAAACGTTCTTCAAATTATTTCCCATTTATTTACACCCTTCCTTATGTACACACCATTTCAGATGCAGACCCTTATAACTGAAACACAACCTCCAAGCTTTTATGATTAATTCCCAATAAATGGCAACATTCTGTGAGTGCATCTTGCTGAGGGTACACACTGTTGCTACTGAGCATCAGTGGTGGAGGAAGTCAATGTTTGTGGATCAGACAAGTTGCTTTGTCCTGGATGTTATCAAGCATCTGGAGTATTGGTGGAGCTGCATTCTTCCAGGCAGGAACAGAGTATGCCATCATATCTCTGACCCGAGACTTGTAAATGGTGAACAGGCTATGGAGAATCAACTGCTGGAGTCTTAGACCCTGAACTGCCATTGTAGGTACAGTTTTTTGGTCAAAGGTAACCCCCATGATATTGATAGTGAGGGTTTTGATGAGGTGATGTCAAGGGACAATGAGTATGTTCTCTCTTAGAACATAGAACATTATAGCACAGTACAGGCCCTTTGGCCCTCAATGTTGTGCCGACCTGTGAAAGCAATCTGAAGCCCATCTAATCCACACTATTCCATTTTCATCCATATGTTTATCCAATGACCATTTAATTGCTCTGCAAGTTGGCGAGTCTACAACTGTTGCAGGCAGTGCATTCCATGCCCCTACTATTCTCTGAGTAAAGAACCTACCTCTGATATCTGTCCTATATCTATCACTCCTCAGTTTAAACCTATATACCCTCGCGCTTGCCATCACCAACCTCTCTAACCTATCTAATCCTCTGATGATCTTGTATGTCTCTGTTAAGTTACCTCTCAATCTTATTCTCTCGAACAAAAACAGCCTCAAGCCCCTCAGCCTTTCCTCATAAGACCTTCCCTCCATAACAGGCAACATCCTGGAAAATCTCCTCTGCACCTTTTCCAATGCTTCCACGTCCTTTCTATAATGCGGTAACTAGAACTGTACTCAATACTCCAACTGTGGCTCCATCAGAGTTTTGTACTGCTGCAATATGACCTCATGGCTCTAAAACTCAATCCCTCTACCAATTAAAGCTAACACACCGTGCACTTTCTTAACAACTCTAACAATCTGGGTGGCAACTTTCAGGGATCTATGCACGTGGACACTGAGATCTCTGCTCATCCACAGTACCAAGAATCTTATCATTCATTCAGTACTCTGTATTCCTGTTTCTCCTTCCAAAGTGAATCACCTCACACTTGTCTGCATTAAACTCCATTTGCCATCCCTCAGCCCAGTTCTGCAGCTTATCTATACCACTCTGTAACCTGCAACATCCGTCTGCATTATTCACAGCTCCACTGACCTTAGAGTCATCCACAAATATTCTAACTCATCCTTCTATGCCTTCATCCAGGTAATTTATAAAAATGACAAACTGCAGTTGTCCCAAAATAGATCCTCGTGGTACACCACAAGTAACTGATCTCCAGGATGAATATTTCCCATCAACCACTACCCACTGTCTTCTTAAAGCTGGCCAATTTCTGATCCAAACCGCTAAATCACCCTCAATCCCATGCCTCTGTATTTTCTGCAATAGCCTACCGTGAGGAATCTTATCAAATGCCTCGCTGTTGGGGCACGTTAATGCCTGGTGCTTGTGACCACTTGTCTTTTCAAGCCTGGATATTATCCATATCGTGCTGTATTTGGACATGGATTACTTCAGAATCTGAGCAGTCATGATTGGTGCTGAATTATTGTCAGTGAACATTCCCACTTCTGACCTTATGATGGAGGAAAGGCTATTGATGAAACAGCTGAAGATGTTTAGGCCTCAGACACTACTCTGAGGAATTCTTGCAGAAATGTCCAGGAGCCGAGAGGACCTCCAATCACAGACCATTTTTCTTTATGCCAGAGAGTTTCCTGCTGTTTCCCATTGATTCCAGTTTTATTAAGGCTCCTTGATGCCACATTTGGTCAAGCGCAGCCTTGAAGTCAAGGGCTTTCACTCTCATCTCACCTCTGGAATTCAGCTCTTTTGTCCTTATTTAAAACCAACATTTTAATGAGGTCAGGAGCTGAATGGCCCTGGCGGAACCCAAACTTGACATCCCTGAGCAGGTTATTACTGAGCAGGTGCTGCTTGATAGCACTGTTGATGACACCTTCCATCACTTTACTGATGATTGAGTGTAGTCTGATGGGGCAGCAATTGGCCAGGTTGGATTTGTCCTGCTTTTTATGTGCTGGGCATTTGTGGACAATTTACCACATTGTCGGGTAGATGCTGGTGTTGTGATTGTACAGCTTGGCTAGGAGCAGCAAGTTCCGGAGAACAGGTCTGCTGTACAATTGCCGGAACGCTTTCAGGTTCTATAACCTTTGCAGTATCAGTGCTGAGAGTGTAGTGCTGGGAAAGCATGGCAGGCCAGGCAGCATCTGAGGAGCAAGAGAATCAACGCCTCGGGCATAAGTCCTTCATCAGGAATTCCTGATGAAGGACTTATGCCCGAGGCATCGATACACCTGCTCCTCAAATGCTGTCTGACCTGCTGTGCTTTTCCAGCACCACACTCTCGGCACTGATCTCCAGCATCTGCAGTCCTCACTTTCTCCCAGTATCCAGTGCCTCCAACCATTTTTTTAACTTTATCTTTTGCACTATTGTTCTGAATTCCTCCATTATTGAGGATGGGCTTATTTGTGGAGCTGCGTCCTCCAGTGAGTTGTTTAATTGTCCATCACCATTCATGACTGAATCTGGCAGGACTGCAGAGCTTAGATCTGACCCGTTGGTTGTGTTATCTCTTAGCTCTGTCTACACTTGCTGTTTATACTGTTTTATATCTTCACCAGGTTAACAACTCATTTTTGGATATGTCTTGGGTATTCCAACTGGAATACAGTTTGGCTGCTGCTGGTAGCCAACAGCCCCTCACATGTGGAGAGTCTTGACTTGCTCAAAGTCTATCCCATTGTGCAGGATGACAGTGCCACAAAACATGTTGAAGGGTATTTTCAGTATGAAGTTGGAGCTTTGTGTCTACAAGGACTGTGTGGCGGTCACAACAACAAAAACTGTCATAGATAGATGTGTTTACAGAATACAGATTGGTGGCAATGAGTTCAAGTGTATTTTCCTTCTTGTTGATTCCTTCACCACCTAATACAGACCCAGACTAGTGGCTATGTCCTTTAAGCTATTGGTATGGGTCTCCTTGACTCGAGATCCAAGGATCCATAAGGATACATTGGTAACGAGGTTTGAAACTCTCCCAACCAGAATTAGTTTTGAGAAGGTACAGTAGCAGATGGTCTTGGAGTGGAGCAGTGCCAGTTTGGGACTGGGATGGGGAGGAGTTTCTTTCTGGGATGTTTGTGGGTTGTTGGGGTTCCGTTCCATGGAGGGCTGTCAGGGTAAAGGTCCGTGTGTGTTTGAGGCTGGGAGGAATTGGTTCTTGATCAGTTGGGAGTCAGGGAATGCAGAAGTGGGGGTTGTTGGAGCAGTGATTGTCAAGTCGCCAAGTGGACTCGGGGTGCTGGGTGGTGTGCTCCTGTTCCTGTGTCTTTTGATCTTGGTGCATGGATCTTGGATTGGAGATTCAACCTCCCTACCCCAGTATTTTCCATGGCTAACTCACCTCACTGACGCATCCCTGAACATTAGGGGCAATTTAGCATGGCCAATCTGCCTAACCTGCATATTTTTGGACTATAGGAGGAAACTGGAGCACCTCGAACCACATTCAGACACAGAGAAAATGTGCAACACAGGCAGCCACCCAAGGGTGGAATCCTACCTGAGTCCCAAGTGCTGTGAGGCAGCAGTGCTAATCATTGAGCTGGTGTGCCATTCTATGTTCTATGTTCTCTATAATCCACTTCAGAATTCATTTATCATTAGTGTTTTTTTAATGTTGATGCTGAATTATGCACATGAACAACCCTATGCATTCAGCTTGGTTTTTAAAAAAATGAAAATCTCAATTTATTTCATTTGGTGCGTGAACTTACCACAAATAGATGTTTCAATTAACTCCATGCTGTGAAGATTCTGCCAATTGCAAAGGTTATGATGTAAAGATTACAGAGTATTAAACTAAGAACGTGGTTTACATTTAATTAACTCTGGTCAGCACATTAGGAACTGATTTGCATCTCATTCAATTGTCCAGCTCCCAGACAGGCATTCTGACCTTCTCTTCGTAATGACAATAAAGTCAAGGCCTGGGCTTGGACGCATGTGAAAGCTCTGCTCTTTGCAGGATATTACATAGCTACTGGTGTTTGTAGGTACACCATGGTTATGATGTTCAGGCCTAACATGCCTCGTTAAGAGACTAAATAGTCATTTGCGACTGTAATTTCTGTATATTTACAGTCTGCTTTAATATGCAGGGCAAAGAAGGGAGAGAGAAAGTAGGGTACATTTTGCTCTGTCTGCTCAGTAATATCTGGATAAATCACAGAATCCTTCCATTACAGAAAGGCACCATTCTGCCCACAAGTCTGCCACGACCCTCCAAAAAGCATCCCTCCCTGACCCTATCTACATAACACCACATGGCTAATCCACCTAGCCTGACACTACGGGGCAATTTATCATGACCAATCCACCTAACCTGTACATCTTTGGGTAGTTGAAATGTTTTGAGTTACCTACCCTTTTCCCAAAGGATCAAAGATGAGAAGATGAGGTGGAGACAGGAGAACCAGAAAGGTAGGAATGCAGAAAATGAAAATGTAGGTTAAATGAATAGACAAAGATCTACCAAATGGAACATAATGTGGGAAAATGTGAAATTGTCCCTTTAGGCTGGAGAAGTAGTAAAAAGCATATTATGTATCTAAATGGTGAAAGATTGCAGAGCTCTGAGACGCTGAGGGATCTGGATGTCCTGGTGCATAAATCTTGAAAGGCTTCTCGGTAGTCACAGCAAGAAAATACGAGAATGTAATCATTTATTGTGCGAAGAATTGAATACAAAAGTTGGGAGATTCTGTTTCAAGTAAGCACTGGTGAGATCACATAAAGTAATAGAGTCATACAGCACAGCAACCGACTCTTCGGCCCAACCAGTCCATGCTGAACATATTCCCAAACGAAACTAGTCCCACCTGCCTGCTCCTTGCCCATATCCCTCCAAAACTTTCCTATTCATGTACCTATCCAAAATGTCTTTTAAATGTTGTAATTTTACCCACATCCACCACTTCCTCAGGAAATTCATGTGAACTGCCCTCTGTATAAGTATTTGCCCCTCATGTCCTTTTTAAATCTACCCCCTCGTATCTTAAAAATGAAACTCTCCATCCTTGGGTCAAGACAGCTATCCTAACTCTATCTATATCCATCATTATTTTATAAACTTCTACAAGGTCTCCTCTCAATCTCCTACACTGCAGTGAAAAAGTCCCAGCCTATCCAGCCTTTCTTTATAACTCAAACCTTCCAGATCTGACAACATCCTGTTAAATCTCTTCTGAACCTTCTCCAGCTTAATAATATCCTTCCTATAATTGGATGACGTGAACTGTACACAGAATTCCAGAAGAGGCCTTATCAATGTCCAGTAAAACCTCAACGTGACTTCTCAATTCCCATACTCAAAGAACCGAGTAATGTAGGCAAGCGTGCCACATGGATTTTTAACCACCCTGTCTATATTTGATGCAAACTTCAACAAATCATGTACCTGAACCCATAGGCCCTTCTGTTCTACAACACTACTCAAGGCCCATCTGGAGTATTGTGTACAGTATTGGTCACTTTATTTAAGGATGGATGTAAATTGCCTACTGAGGACCAGGCGTACAGCATTCAGGTGACCCAGACCTATATATAAAATCCAGATGTGTCCTCTGCAAAACCTTCCAAGAAGCCAAGTGGCAGTACTGGACCAAGACAAAGGTGCAAACCAACCACAATAGACTCCCACCACCTGTGGTAAAGCTTAAACAACATAACAGGTTACAAAACGAAGCAGAGCAAGATATCAGACAAAAACACATCTCTCCTCTAATCATTAGCCCAGTATGAAAGAAAGCACATTCAACATGCCTTAATGACTACCGCCGAGTGGCTCTAACCTCCATAATCATGAAGTACTTTGAGAGGTTGGTTGTGGCCCACATCAATTCTAGCTTCCCAGCCTGCGTCAACCCCCTGCAATTTGCATCCCAATGTAACGGGTCTATAAGGATGCCATTTCCCTCGCCCTGCACTCATTCCTGGAACATCTGGAGAACAAGAACACCTAAGTTAGGTTTCTACGCATCGACTACACCTCCACCTTTAACACCATAATCTCCTCCAGTCTGATCTCAAAACTCCGTGACCTCGGTCTCCACTCCACCCTCTGCAACTGAGTCCCCAGCTTTCTGACCCATAGACTGCAATCAGTGAGGATAGACAATAGACATTACAGAGAACACCTCTGGGACACCCGGACCAATCAACCCAACCACCCCGTGGCTCAACACTTCAACTCCCCCTCCCACTCCACCAAGGACATGCAGGTCCTTGGACTCCTCCATCGTCAGACTATAGCAACACGAGTGCCTCATCTTCTGCCTAGGAACCCTCCAACCACAAGGGATGAATTCCGATTTCTCCAGTTTCCTCATTTCCCCTCCCCCCACCTTGTCTCAGTCCCAACTCTCGAACTCAGCACCACCTTCCTAACCTGCAATCTTCTTCCTGACCTCTCCGCCCCCACTCCCACTCCGGCCTATCACCCTCACCCTAACCTCCTTCCACCTATTGCATTTCCAACGCCCTTCCCCCAAGTCCGTCCTCCCTACCTTTTATCTTAGCCTGAAGAAGCGCTCATGCCCGAAACGTCGATTCTCCTGCTCCTTGGATGCTGCCTGACCTGCTGCACTTTTCCAGCAACACATTTTCAGTGCTGATCTCCAGCATCTGCACTCCTCACTTTTTCCCAGATAGACAATAGCACCTCATCCATGATAATCCTCAACGCTGACACCCAACAAGGATGCGTTGTCAGCCCTCGACTGTCATCCCTATACAGAACAACCTTGGTTATCCGAATATCAATTATCCGAATTTCGGATGATCCAAACAAGATCTCAAGGTCCCATATAAATATTACGTCAAAGAGGTGTTACCAACACTGGTGCAGCAATCGCATCTTTTGTTTACAATGAATAAAAGTGAATTCAGATTACCTATACTGAAGAACGTGTGAAAACGCTGGCGGAAACAAAGAAACACAAGCACCTCAAGCAACAGTAACTGGATAATTTTTGCACAAGGATTAGTTACACAGCCTTTTGCAAAAGTAAGTGCTTTATTCCCATTACTTTACCGGGCCGTTCCTGAAAAAGAAGTGGCAGAGAAAGTAAACGCATGAGCAAGGTGATGCTTCTATCTTTCGAGTGCGACATTGAGTTCAGCAGATTGTGATTTTAAAAGCTGTTCGGGACCTTGTTTAATAAAATAAAAACTCTGTAAACATGTTTTTTTTACATGTTCAGTATGGCTTCCTTTGTGTACAATCAGTTCAATCGGTTATCTGAACAATCGGTTATTGAACAAAATACTCCCCCCTCCACCGTCTCGTTCAGATAATCGAGGTTGTTCTGTACGTGCATGACTTTGTAGCCAAATTCCAAATGAACACCATCTAGAAGTTTGCTTATGACACCAGCGTAGTAGGACGAATATCAAACAACGATGAGTCAGAATACAGAAAGGAGATAGAGAGCTTGATGTTGTGGTGCAATGGTAACAACTGCACTCTCAATGCGAGCAAAATAAAGGAACTAATCATTGACTACAGGAAGAAAGGATGAGGACACACCCCTATCCACATTCACAGGGCTGAGGTGGAGAGGGTCGGTAGTGTCAAGATCCTAGGAGAGATGATAGCTGACAATGTGTCCTGGACCTCCCACGTAGATATGATGGCATAACAATGCCTATTCTTCCTCAGGTAGCTTAGGAAATTTGGCATGCTCATAAGGGCCCTCACAAACTTTTACAGTTGCAGCATAGAAAGCATACTGTCAGGGTAAATAACAATCTGGTAGGACAACTGCTCTGCCCAAGACCATAAGAAACTACAGAAGGCTGTGTGCATAGCCCAGACCATCACTGAAGCCAACCTCTCATCCATTGACTCCCATTTACAGAAAGACTGCCAACATCATCAAAAACCTTTTCCACCCCAGTAATGCTCTCCCACAACCTCTTGCCTCAGGCAGAAGATACAGAAGCTTGAATACACCAATTGCTTCTCTCCTGCTGTTGTTAGACTGATGAATGGACTCTCTAACTTCAGATAACGTTGGTCTTGCTAATGTTGATTTTGCTTTGTGCACCTCCCATTTAGTGTAAACTTATATGCCTCACTCTATCGAAGCACTCTCTGATCTGTATGTCCAGTGGTCTGCCTGCACTACTCGCAGAACAAAGCTTTTAATTTTACTTAGATATATGTGACTACAAGAAATAAATTCAAATGTATTGGAGGCACTTCACAGAAGATTTGATTTGATTTAATTTGATTTATTGTCATGTGTA
The DNA here is from genome assembly GCF_004010195.1 of Chiloscyllium plagiosum. Classification (NCBI taxonomy): domain Eukaryota; kingdom Metazoa; phylum Chordata; class Chondrichthyes; order Orectolobiformes; family Hemiscylliidae; genus Chiloscyllium; species Chiloscyllium plagiosum. Next base: position 3,136,385 of record NC_057730.1, read on the forward strand.
CCTATGTACAGTGAAAAGCTTTGTTTGCAAGTAGTACAGACAGATCATAGCAAGCAAGGACATACAGGTCATAGGATAAAAAAGAAACTTGGACAGAGTAAGGTATACAGGTTACACCGCACAGGACATGCTCTAGGCAAGATCAAAATTAACAAGATCAGCATTATTTGAAGTTAGAGAGTCCATTCATCAGTCTAATAATGGGAGGGAGGAAGGTGTTCTTGAACTTGTTGGTGCATGTGTTCAAGCTTCTGTATCTTCTGTCTGATGGAAGAGATTGAAGGAGAGCATTACTGGGGTGGGACGGGTCTTTGATGATGTTGGCAACCTTTCTGCAGCAACTTGACCTGGAGTGAGGATTTCTCATTTAAGGAAAGTTGGATAGGGCTTGTATCTACTGGACTTTAGAAGTGTAAGAGGTGGACTGATTGAAATTTATAAGATCCTGAGGGCTGTTCACAGGGTAGATGTGAAAGGATCTCTTGTGGGAGAATCTAGAGCTAGGGCTCACTATTTAAAAATCAGGGGTGACCCATTAAAAAAAATGCAATGAAACTTGTTTTCTTACGGATGGTGACAGGTCTTTAGACTGTCTTCCTATAAAGGGTGGTAGATGCAAGGCTGTCGATTATTGATGAGACAGATGTGAATTGATCCTTTTATTTAAGTTCACTCATGAGATATAGACTGCACCGGCTGGACCAACATTTTTTGCCCATTCCTAGTTGCCCTTGAGAACAAGGTGGTGAGCAGCTTTTGTGAACCCAGTTAAACATTACACAACACCAGGTTATAGTCTAACAGGTTTAATTGGAAGCACTAGCTTTCAGAGCACTACTCCTTCATCAGGTGGTTGTGGAGTATAAGATCATAAAACCCATGCAGTCTATGTGCTGTAGGTAGAACCACAATGCCCTTAGGGAAAGAGTTCCAGGATCTTGACTCAGCGACACTGAAGGAGCAGTGATATATTTCCAAGCCAGGACAGTGAGCAGCCTGGAGGGGAACTTACAAATGATATTTTTTCTCATTGTCCTTCTAGAAGTGGTCATGGGTTTGAAAGGTGCTTGGTAAGCAAGGGAATAAAGGGTTACCAGGGGTTGGGGAAGTGAATTTGACAATGTAATCTGATAAGCCATGATTTTAGTAAATGGCAGAGTGGGCTCTGCTGCCTGATCAGCTGTGCTTTTCCAGCTCCAGACTTTTAGACTCTGATCTCCAGCATCCGCAGTCCTCACTCTCTCCTCAAGAGACTGAATGGTCTATTTCTGCTCCTTCGTATGGTCATGTCATTACTCTTAATTAAATTGGAATAGTTTTCTGCATGTTCAATAAAAATTGGATTTCTGTGATAGAATTTCTTTCCATTTTTATCACTCATTCTCAGCATTTTTTATGAGAAAAAATTAATCTGCCGAAAATTATTTGATATAGAATTTTCTGTATGGGCAATGAAGTCAGAAAGCGAAACCAAGTGAAAACCTACAGAAGTAAGGCAAGACCTCTGACTACCCACCTCAGCACTTCCCACCCTGTTCTTTCAACAGCACGGCATTTAAGAGTTAGACTGGATTTAGTGTTCAGGTCTCTGGATTCAAACACACTTGTCTGATCAAGCTAAATATCTTGTATTGTGGATTAGTGGTGCTGGAAGAGCACAGCAGTTCAGGCAGCATCCGAGGAGTAGTAAAATCGACATTTTGGGCAAAAGCCCTTCATCAGGAATAAAGGGCAGACAGCCTGAAGCGTGGAGAGATAAGCTAGAGGAACTTATCTCCAGCTTATCTCTAGCCTCCTCTAGCTTATCTCTCCACACTTCAGGCTCTCTGCCTTTATTCCTGATGAAAGGCTTTTGCCCGAAACGTCGATTTTACTGCTCCTCGGATGCTGCCTGAACTGTTGTGCTCTTCCAGCACCACTAATCCAGAATCTGGTTTCCAGCATCTGCAGTCATTGTTTTTATCTAAATATCTTGTATCTCTATTCAAGTTAACAATACTTATATTACTTTATAATAGCTAAAATATTAAGCTAAATCATTAATACAATGGATAATAAAAGGGGTGAGTTAAAGTTGTGCAGTATAATAAATAGTCATGAAAAAAAGCACATTCAAGTACAGTAGGGAGACTGAAATAAATAAGATTTGATGGTGGCTTGTCAATTGTTGTCAATGATAACAGCCTCTGATTCATCTGTAGTTATACAGTTTGTGAGTTCTCATATAACTTTAAAGTCTACTTCTCACGTGGAAGTTTTTTCCTAAGCACAAGACAACCAAGGTTGGGTTGACCTAAGAGCTCATCTTTATTTGATATGTTTTGGCCTCGTGTTTTTCTGACTTTCTGTCTTGCTGTAATGAATTGTGTTTAGCCATGTTTACCTGAGAAGGCCTTGTGTCAGTTTTCAAGTCGCTTTTTCTTTTGGTCTTTAGGCAAAACTTACATTGAGCTCCAGCAAATGTAACTCACTTTAGGAGACAGGGACTTAAAGTTGTAGTTGTATTCCTGAAAACTGCAGAAATGACTTTAAATGTCATTAAAATCAATGTAATATTCCAGGAGTGAGAAACTTCAGTGATGAGGATAGATTGAAGATGTTGGGAAAGTTCTCACTGGAGAGAAGAAGGCTGAGAGCAGATTTAACAGAAGTCTTTTAAAATTATGAGTAGGTTGGATAGAGTGGATAAGGAGGAGTTGTTCCTACTTGTAAAGGGAACAAGGACAAGGTTTAAAGTTATGTGCAAAAGAAGCAAGGACAATATGTGAAAACATTTTTCACTCTGCAAGTAGATAGGATATGTGTTGCACTTCCTGGAAATGTATTGGAGACAGGTTCATTTGAGGTATTCAAGAGGGCACTGGATGGTTATTTGGGCAAAAATAATGTACAAGGGTATGGGAGAGACAGGAGATTGCCACAAAGTAATGATGCTCATTTGAAGAGCTGGTGCAGGTACGATGTTCCAAGTGGCCTCCTTCTGTGTTTTAACATTTTTTGTGATTCCATGAACAGCTATAATTAGGCTCTTAGAGTCATCTTCCTCAGGTAAAAGGAAACTTTAAAATGTTATGCCCTGTAAATTGCAATTGTAATGCTAATTTCCTATATTGATAAATGAAGCAACTTTTAAAGTAAAATAAACTGAAAAATATCAGAGTAAAGTGAGTAACTTTCTATTTAAAATACCTCCAGCTTGCTGTCAGTCATGGTCACTATATATCCAGCTCTCTCTCCCCCTTTATTGCTGCAGATCTTCACATTATAGACCCTCTGATTCACCATCTCTGCCACTCGCTGTCACACTCTTATCGATCCTTACTTTACTCAATCCTCCCATTATCTATCATCCTACTCAGAGTTTTCCTCATTTGAACACTTGCAAGGACTGAGGGCTCAGATGAGAGTCAAGCAGTTTCGACCTGCAGGTTGTTAAGTTCAATTCAAATGGGTTTTGACCAGAAATCTTCCTTTCTATTGACACCAGAATTTAATTGCCATCAGAAGAGGCTCCAATATCCATAGCAAAGAGGAAGTTGAGTAATGTTTTATCACATCAGAGAAAAGTCATGTCCTGATCCAGTGCCCTGAATATATTCAATCCTTTGCTGAGCATGTTGGTCACTTGACAGCCATAGTTGCCTTTTTACTTTTATTTTCTGATATGTAAGCATCATTCCCAAGGCCCATATTTGTTATGCATCCCTAATTTCCCTTAAGAAGCTGGCAGTGGCACCTTCTTAAGTTGCTGTATAATTTTGTTAGCTACAACACAATTTTATTCGGGATGCCATTTCCAGGTTTTTGGCCCAATAACAGTGGACAAACCAAGTCAGTTTGTTGGCAAGGTCATTGGTGAAGCAGCTGAAGACTTTTGCATCTTGGACATTACCCTGATGAAATCCAGCAGGGATGTCCTGAGATTGAGATGAGTGGCTTTAGATTGAAAAGTGGAAAGAAACATTGACATCACAACACATACATAATGACCATTTCCAACAAGAGACAATCTAACAAATGTAACTTGACAGTCATTGGCATTACCATCATTGAATTCCCCCCTCCTCATATCAACATCCTGAGAGTTAGCATTACCCAGAAACTGAACAGCACCTACCACTTAAGAAAGCGACTATAAGAGTTGTGGGGTAATTTCCTAGTACTATTATTGCTACACTATTAATCCAAAAATAATTTCACATAAAAATGTGATTTTTAGGAATGCTACTAGAACTTTAAATCATTGTTTTCGTAAGTGAATTAAATTTGCTGGACATTATTGAATCCCTACAGCGTGGAAAAGGCCATTCGGCCCATCGAGTCATCACCAAAGTTCAAAGGGCATCCCATCTAGACCAATTTAGAGATCAATTTGAGGGTTGTAATGTTTGGGAGACCCAAGTTTTAAGCCTACTATGGCAGATGGTCGAATTTGAATTCAATAACAATCCGGAATTAAGAGTCTAATGATCACTATGAAACTGCAATCAACTGTCAGAAAAAAAAATCTGATTCACAAATGCCTTTTAGGGAAGGAAACAGCCATCTGTATCTAATCTGGCCTATATGTGACTCCAGGCCCAAAGCAGTTTGGTTGATTCTTGATTGCCCTCTGGGCAATGAGGGATGTTGACAGAATTGTGTCATCTTTAGACTTGTATCATCTCTGCTCCATTCTGCTGTAGATTTTAGAATATAGAACATAGAACATTACAGCACAGTATAGGCCCTTTGGCCCTCGTTGTTGCGCCATCCTGTTGAATCAATTTGAAGCCCTTCTAACCTACACTATTCCATTCTCATCCATATGCTTATGCAAAGGCCATGTAAATGCCTGTAAAGCTGGTGAGTCTGCAACTGTTGCAGGCAGTGTGTTCCACACCACTACTACTCTCTGAGTAAAGAAACTACCTCTGACTCCTGTCCTATATCTATCACCCCTCAATTTGAAGCTCTGTCCCCTTGTGCTATCCATCACCATCTGAGGAAAAAGGCTCTCACTGTCCACCCGATCTAACCCTCTGAATATCTTATATGTCTCAAATAAGTCACCTCTTAATTTTCTTCTCTCTAACAAAAACAGCCTCAAGTCCCTCAACCTTACCTTGTAAGACCATCCATACCAGGCAACATCCTATTAAATCTCCTCTGAACCCTTTCCAAAGCTTCCACATCCTTCCTATAATGCGATGACCAGAACTGCACGCAATACTCCAAGTGTGGCCGCACCAGAGTTTTGTACAGCTGCAGCCTGACCTCATGGTCCCGAAACCCGATCCCTCTACTAATAAAAGGTAACACCCTGTATGCCTTCTTAACAACCCTATCAATGTGGTTGGGAACTTTGACATGAACACCAAAATCTCTCTGCTCATCGATACTACCAAGAATCTTATCATTCGCCCAGTAATCTGCATTTCCATTACTCCTTCCAAAGTGAATCACCTCACACTTTTCTGCATTAACCTTCAATTGCCACCTCTCTGCAGCTTATCTATGTTCCTGTGTAACCTACAATATCTTTCCGCACTATCCACAATGTACCGACCTCAGTGTCATCCGCAGTTTTACTAACCCATCCTGCTAAGCCCTCCTGCAGGTCGTTTATAAAAATGACAAACAACAGTGGACCCAAAACAAATGCTTGCAGTACATCACTAGTAACTGAACTCTAGGATGACCATGTCTCGTCAACCACCACCCTCTGTCTCCTTTCAGCTAGCCAATTTCTGATCCAAACTGCTAAATCGCCCTCAATCCCATGCCTCGAAATTTTGTGCAGTAGCCTACCTTGGGGAAACTTATCAAATGCATTACTGAAATTGATAAGCACCACATCAATGGCTTTACCCTCATCCACCTGTTTGGTCACATTCTCAAAAAACTCAATAAGGTTTGTGAGGCATGACCTAACCTTCATGAAACCGTGTTGACTGTCCCTAATCAACCTATTCTTTTCTAGATGAATCTAAATCTTATCTCTTATAACCTTTTCCAACACTTTACCTACAACTGAAGTAAGGCTCATTGATTCATAATTACCAGGGTTGTCTCTACTTCCCTTCTTGAACAAGGGGACAACATTTGCTATCCTCCAGTCTTCTGGCACTATTCTGTAGAAAATGACGATATAAAGGTCAAAGTCAAAGGCTCTGCAATATCCTCCCTGGCTTCCCAGGGAATCCTAGGATAAATCCCATCCAGTGTAGGGGATTTATCTACTTTCATACTTTTCAGAATTTCTAACATCTCCTCCTTTTGAACCTCAATCATATTTAGTCTAGTAGCTTGTTTCTCAGTATTCTCCTCAACAACATTGTCTTTTTCCAGTGTGAATACTGATGAAAAATATTCATTTAGCACCTCCCCTATCTCTTCTCCATGCACAACTTCCCACTACTGTCCTTGATTGGCCCTAATCTTACTCTAGTCATTCTTTTATTCTTGATATACATATAGAGAACTTTAGGGTTTTCCCTGATCCTATCCGCCAACAACTTCGCATGTCCCCTCCCGGCTCTTCTTAGTTCTCTCTTTACGTCTTTCCTGGCTACCTTGTAACTCTCAAGCAACCTAACTGAGCCTTCATGTCTCATCCTAACATAAGCCTTCTTCTTCCTCTGAACAAGACATTCAACTTCCTTAGTTAACCATGGGTCCTGTGCTCGACAACTCCCTCCCTGCCTAACAATTTTCTTCAATTGTTTTACTTTCTCACGATTTTCAGGGACGACATTTGGCTCACGGTTATGAACTAAACTAGTACATCATTTTCTAGCCTCCTCCTCACTAACAATTCCACAGTTGAGTACCTGTTATTCAATGATGTTGCTCTGTAAATGAGCTGAATGAATTCCTAGTCTCGATTCTTATGCATGATAGAAAGTAGAGGGTAATTGTGGAAGGATGCTTGTCGGACTGGAGACCTGTGACTAGTGGAGTGCCTCAGGGGTTGGTGTTTGTTATCTGTTCATTATCTAGGTTATCAATGAAGGTTATCATTCCTGAAGAAGGGCTTATGCCCGAAATGTCGATTCTCCTGTTCCCTGGATGCTGCCTGACCTGCTGCGCTTTTCCAGCAACACATTTTCAACTCTGTTCGTTATCTATGTCAATGATTTAGATGAGAATGTACAAGGCATGATTAGTAGATTTACATATGACATTAAAATAGGCAATATCGTGGACAGTGAGGAAGGTTATCAGAAATTGCAGCAGGACCTTGTTCAGCTGGGGAAGTGAACCAGGAAATGGCAAATGGTGTTTAATACTGTATAGATAAGTGTGAGGTCTTGCATTTTGGTAAGTCAAACCAAGTTAGGAGTTTAATGGTGAATTAATTCACTAATATAAGAATTTAATATTGTTGAGTCTTATAATTACAATGTTTCAATGTTTTTTTCTTCTGATGAAGAAGATCCTACAGAACATTGGCTGCATTGGTTAAAATGGGAAATAGGATTCCCTTAAAGTTGTTTTACATAAAAGTGGTGATTTCAGAAATACAACTAGGAACAGCTTCTCCCTATCTATGCTTTCTAGCCTACTCATCATTCAAAAACTTTCTATTAAATCTCCATGAGAACAGTCCCAATATCTTCAATCTATCCTCATCATTGAGGTTTCTCACCCCAGGAATGTTACATTGATTTTAATGACAAAATGTTATTGGCTTAAAGTCATTTCACATAAAAGTTGTGGTTTTCAGGAATACAACTATAACTTTAAGTCACTGTCTTCCACAGTCAAGTAAATTTGCTGGTAATCAATGCAAGGGATATAAGAATTGCCTAAAGACCTAACAAAAGAAAAAAAGTGACATGTCAACTGACACAAGGCAGCATGATGTCCTTGACAAGAACATGTGACTAAAAACAATTTGCTACAGCAAAAAAGATCTTTCAGAGGACAAAACATATCAAAGAAAGATGAGCCCTTAAGTCAATTCATCCTTGGATGTCTTGTGCTTGAGAAAAAATTCCATGTGAGAGCTGGACTTTGAAGTTATATGAGAACTCACAAACTGTATAACTGCAGATGAATCACGGCTGTTATCATTGACAACAATAGACAAGCCACCATCAAATCCTTATTTATTTGAATGTGCTTTTCTTCATGGCCATTTATTGTGCTGCACAACTTTAGCTTGTCACTTATTATCACCCATTGTATGAATGATTTGGCTTATTATTTCATCTATTATAAAATAAAATAATTATTGCTAACATATATATAGATATAGGATATTTAGCTTGATCAGATTGACTCATTTGCTCTAATCCGGGGATCTGAACAATAAATCCTGTCTGGTTACTGAGTACTGCACTGTTGGAGATGCTGCCTATTCCCCGAGTGAACAGGCTCTGTCTGTTCACTCAGGGGACAGAAATGGTCGATTGTGTTGAGGCATCAGATGCTTCACCTGTCGGCTCGAATGCAGCAGGCGTCCCACATTAACACTTCTAGGGAGAGCCCACTGAGCCCAATGACAATCAGGCAGTGATATGTCCACTTGGAGGCTAACTCCGTGATTAAATCCCTGGATGTTGAAGTCCCTGTGAGTTTATATTGGGCAGTGTGATGGAGGGGGTGGTGAATACTACTGCATATGCAACCCTACCTCCTAAACTCATAGGATTGCAGAAGACTGAGACCAAAGGTATGTGATATAGTGGTATTCTTACATTGGGGATATTGTACAGACAGGGGAAGGGGCTTTGAATTTTGTGCCCTTAGCTGGGCTTCTTGTGAATGCTTTCCGTCCAATCTCTTTCCACTCAGTCAGACTCTGTGTCCCCTCAATTGGTGAAACACATAAGCACCCTCTCCAATTTTAGTGAGAAGACTCCCCCCAGAATGGTAGCCAGTGGAAATGGCACAAGGCAACAGGACCAACTGTAGTTATGTTAATCTTACCACCCCAACTGATTCAATATCCAAGATTGACACATCTCAGAGAAGAAGATTCTGTCAACAACACAATTCAAAACAAGAGCAGCAGAATTGTTCTGATGTTTAGCTCACGATCAACATCGCTAAAAAGTTTTTTTTCCAATTGTTCTTAGGATGTGGGCATCACTGGCTAGGCCAGCATTTATTGCCCCTGCCTAGCTTTTTATTAAAGATTCCCTACATTGTAGAAACAGGCCCTTCAGCCCAACCAGTCCACACTGACCCTCCGAAGAGTAACCCACCTAGGCCCATTTCCTTCTGACTAATGCACCTAACACTATGGGCAATTTAGCATAGCCAATTCACCTGACCTGCACATCTTTGGACTGTGGGAGGAAACCTGAGCACCTGGAGGAAACCCACGCAGACACGGGGAGAATGTGCAAACTCCACACAGACAGTTACCCGAGGCTGGAATTGAACCTGGGTTCCTGGAGCTGTGAGGCAGCAGTGCTCACCACTGAGCCACTGTGCCGAGAGAGCAGTTAAGAGTCAACCACATTGTTCTGAATCTGGAGTCTAGAGTTACATGTAGGTCAGACTAGGTAAAGACAGCATAGTATTCACCACCCTCTCCATCACACTGCCCAATATGAACTCACTGGGACTTCAACTTCCATGGATTTACTCACGGAGGTAGCCTCCAAGTGGACATATCACTGCCTGATTGTCATTGGGCTCAGTGGGCTCTCCATAGAAGAGTTAATGTGGGGCTCCCGCTGCATCTTGAGCCGACAGGTGAAGCGTCTGATGCCTCAACACAATCGACAATTTCTGTCCCCTGAGTGAACAGACAGAGCCTCCGTCTACACGTTTATAAAATGAGCAGCATCTCCAACAGTGCAGTACTCAGTAACCAGACAGGATTTATTGTTCAGATCCCTGGACTAGAGCAAATGGGTCAATCTGATCAAGCTAAATATCCTATATCTATATTCATATTAACAATAATTATTTTACTTTATAATAGATGAAATAATAAGCCAAATCATTCATACAATGGGTGATAATAAGTGACAAGCTAAAGTTGTGCAGCACAATAAATGGCCATGAAGAAAAGCATATTCAAATAAATAAGGATTTGATGGTGGCTTGTCTATTGTTGTCAATTATAATAGCCGTTGATTCATCTGCAGTTATACAGTTTGTGAGTTATATAGCTTCAAAGTCCAGCTCTCACATGGAATTTTTTCTCAAGCACAAGACATCCAAGGATGAATTGACTTAAGGGCTCATCTTTCTTTGATATGTTTTGTCCTCTGAAAGATCTTTTTTGCTGTAGCAAATTGTGTTTAGTCACATGTTCCGTCAAGGACATCATGCTGCCTTGTGTCAGTTGACATGTCACTTTTTTTCTTTTGTTAGGTCTTTAGGCAATTCTTATATCCCTTGCATTGATCGTCAGCAAATTTACCTGACTGTGGAAGACAGTGACTTAAAGTTATAGTTGTATTCCTGAAAATCACAACTTTTATGTGAAACAACTTTAAGGGAATCATTTTTCCCATTTAAACCAATGCAGCAGTTGTTCTGCAGGATCTTCCTCATCAGAGAAAAAAAATCATCAAAACATTGTAATTATAATACTTCACAATATAAAACTCTTATATTAATGAATTAATTGGCTTATAAAGTAAAATGTTGTAAAAAATATTTACAGTACTTCCTGCTGGCTGCCAACCCTGCTCACCCCACATCCTGTCCTTTGCTGTTCTGTGGCTGTCCCGATATTTGCAGAGCCTTCCGCTTGCTGACCATCCAACTCGCTGCGATCTTACCTATTCTCTTGCTTCTAATTATGGCTTCTAATTAATTGGATGGCACAGTGGTCAGCACCTCAGGCGACTGATTAGATTAGATTAGATTAGATTACTGTGTGGAAACAGGCCCTTCGGCCCAACAAGTCCACACCGACCCGCCGAAACGCAACCCACCCATACCCCTATATTTACCCCTTACCTAACACTACGGGCAATTTAGCATGGCCAATTCACCTGACCTGCACATCTTTTGGACTGTGGGAGGAAACCGGAGCACCTGGAGGAAACCCATGCAGACACGGGAGAACGTGCAAACTCCACACAGTCAGTCGCCTGAGGTGGGAATTGAACCCGGTTCTCCGGCGCTGTGAGGCAGCAGTGCTAACCACTGTGCCACCGTGCCGCCCACGACTGACTGTGTGGAGTTGGCACATTGTCTGTGTGGGTTTCCTCCGGGTGCTCCAGTTTCCTCCCACAATCCAAAAATATGCAGGTCAGGTGAATTGGCCATGCTAAAGTGCCTGTAGTGTTAGGGGGATGGGTGTGCTTTAGCAGGTCGGTGTGGACTTGTTGGGCCGAAGGGCCTGTTTCCACACTGTAAGTAATCTAATCTAATACCCCAAATTGTGTGGCTTCGGAACATTGTGGCTAGGGCACTACTCTCAGGAACTCCTACAATGGTGTCCCAGGACTGAGATACTTGACCTTTTGTAAACACCGATGCTGTAAATCAGAAATTGCTGGGAAAGCTCAGCAGGTCTGGCAGCATCTGTGGAGAGAAATCAGAATTAAAGTTTCGGGTTGAGTGACTGTTCCTCAGAATGAGTTCTGAAGAAGGCCATTTGATCCAAAATGTTAACTCTGATTTCTCTGCATTTGACCTACTGTGCTGCTTTGGTCTGCACTAGAGTTTAAAGGATTTATTGATGTCTAAGGACCAGTACTTTGTCCGTTTGTAATTAATTGAACATTTCTGTTTTGGCTGAGAGAAGTGAAGTTTCCTCGCAGCTTCACAACAGAGGCATCTCCCTTTTCTGAGAATAGCTGCAGTTACTTAATGAGTAGCTGGCCTAAACAGGTTTTCACAAGCTGTAATCAGTTACTTTATAGGAAACATGAAAAGAGCCCTTCTTCAGCGATGTTTTGATCCACACTGAGTACTACTTTGAGTGCGCAGAGTGTAAAGTGAGTATTTGGTGAGTGAGTGAGTTGAGTGAGTGAGGCAAAGGAGATGCTCCTTGTTCTACATTTTTCAGTCTCTAGAAATTGACTGTTGCTTTTGTACAGGTGAACTACAGGTGAACAAACTGAATAGTGAGTTGAGTGGCAAGTTAATCTGCTTATTCGAATTGCACTGAACAATTTTTACAGTTACTGTAGGGCAGGTCAATTTGCTGAAGTAATCTGCAGTACATGTGAAGTCATGGACACATTGGGCAGCACAGTGGCTCAGTGGTTAGTGCCAGGGACCCAGGTTCAATTCCAGCCTCAGGTGGAATTTGCACATTTTCCCCGTGTCTGCGTGGGTTTCCTCTCGGTGCTCTGGTTTCCTCCCACAATCGCAAAGGTGTGCAGGTTAGGTGAATTGGCAGTGCTAAATTGCCTGTAGTGTTCAGGGATGTGTAGGTTAGGTGCACTAGTCAGGGGTAAATGTAGAGGAATGGGTTTGGGGTGATACTCTTCGGAGGGTCAGTGTGGACTTGTTGGGCCGAAGGGCCTGTTTCTGCACTGTAAGGATTCTAATTCTATTTCACCGTATGTCCTAGATGACTACATCTGTAGAAACTGTCACCATTGCACTATGTTCAGCTCCAGGTTAGGAACTCAAGTGGTGACTAGAGTTACTGTTGTGGCATCCATGAAGCACAGAACTGTGTGGATAACAAGTGTAGCGAGGTGGTTATACTTCAGGTAAGGAGCATACAGGTAGAAGGGGAATAATGACTGCCCAGCAGTCTATGAGAACAAAATGGACAATGCGGGAGTTCCTTTGTTGTCTAATAGGTGGTAGTATCCTAACATTGGATTCTGGTGAGAACAATGGTTTCTCAAGGGAGTACATCCAAACCCATGTTCATGGCACCATGGGCGACTACAGGAGGGGTGGAAGGACAGTGTTAGAGTGATAATGACAGGGGATTTCATAGTTTTGGATTGAACAGCTGTTTCTATGGCAGTAAATTTGATTCCAGGATGGTGTGTCATCTCCTTGGTGCCTGGATCAAGGTGTCATGGAATACCTGTCGGGCATCTTTCTGGGGTAAGTTAAACAACCAACAGCGCTGGTCCACTTTGATACCAATGGCATGGGTAAAAAGCTGGACGAAGTTCTGAAAGTAGACTTTAGGGGCTAGGAAGGATATTAAAAAGCAGAAGCTCAGAACAATAATCTCAACATCACTCCCAGTGCCAAGTTCTCGTGAGCATATGCCAAGATTCATATCAGCTTGAATCATTAACTCTGTTTCTCTCTCCACAGATGTTGTCATGCCTGCTGAATTGCTCCAGCATGCTTTATGTTTGTTTCAGATTTTCAGCATCCATGGTATGTTTTGCTTTTATTGTAGTAATTCAGAGACCCTGTAAATGTTCTCAGTGCTCAGGGCTGAATCCAACCAAAGCACTTAGTGAAATCTGAATTCAGCAAAATCTAGAATCCAATGTCTAAAAATGAGGATTGTCATAAAAAACCCACCCAATTTAAAAATGCCCTTCATAACATCCGTCATCACAGCTAATGTGGTTGACTCTTAAATGATCCAGCATGTCACACAGTCATGCCAAAGCATCAAACAAAGTAAACCAGATGGGCCTAAGCATCAATCTAAGCACCGGAACAGACAATGGCAAAGCAGTCCTGTTGACCTTGCAAAGTCATCCTTATAATATCTTCTTACTGGATCTAATACCAAAATTAAGAGAGCTGTCTCCCAGATTGGGCATAGAACAGCCAGACATGGTTATACTCAGGGAAACATACCTTACTGACAATGCCCTGAACACCACCACCTCCAACCGTAGGTAGGCCAGACCCAGCAGCATGTGCCTAGCAGAAGGGGTGAGGTGGAAGTTGTCCTGGGGTTCTCAACATTGACTCTGGACCCATAAAAACTCTTGATATTAGTTCAAACATCGGCAAGGAAACCTCCTGATATTTAACACACACAAGGCCCTCGCTCAGCTGATGAATCAGTGCTCCTCCAACTTAAACACCATTTCAAGGATGGTAAGGATGCAAATTGTACTCTGGATGGCGGATTTCAATGTCCACCACCAAAAGTGGTGTAGCACCAGTAGCACGACTGATCAGGCCTGTTAGGTCCTAAAGGACAAAGCTCCTATGCTGTGTCTACAGCAGATGGAGAGGAAATCAACAAGAGGGAAAAACATACTTAACCTCATTTTTACCAATCTGCCAGATGCATCTATCAATAACAGTATTAGTAAGAGTGACCACCACATAGTCCTTAATGGAGATGAAGTCCCATCATTGAGAATACTGTCTATCATGTTGTGTGGCATTACCACCGTACCAAATGGGACAGACTTCAATCAGATCAATCACCCCAAGACTGGGCATCCATGAGGTGCTGTGGACCATCAACAGCAGCAGAATTGTATTCCAGCACAATCTGTAACTTCATGACCCAGCATATCACCCATTCAACCATTACCATCAAACCAGGGGATCAACCCTGGTTCACTGGAGAGTGCAGGAGGGCATGCCAGGAGCAGCCAAGCATACCTAAAAAAGAAATGAGGTGTCAACTTGATGAAGCCATCAAAAAGACTTCTTGCATGCCAAACAGCATAAGCAGCAAGTGATAGACAGAGCTAAATGATCCCAAAGCCAGCAGACCAGATCTAAGCTCACAGTCCTACTACATCCAGTCATGAATGGTAGTGGACTCCATGAATATCTCTATCCACAATTGTGGGGAGCCCCTGGCAGCTTATTCCATACACGCACTACCCTTTGCATGAAAAAGTTGCTGATTCATCAGCTGAGCAAGGGGGTTGTGCAGGAGGTTTCCTTACCTATGTTTGAACTAATAACGTATGGGTTCGGAGTCAATGTTGAGAACCCTAGGACAACTTCCACCCCATCCGCTCTGCTTGGGACATGCTGCTGGGAAAGGTATACCCATTGTTGGAGGTGGTGGTGTTCAGGGAATTGTCACTAAGGTGCATTTCTCTGAGTATGACCATGTCAGGCTGTTCTATGCCCAATCTGGGAGACAGCTGTCCTAATTTTGGTATTAGACCCAGTAAGAAGATATTATAACGTCCCTTTTAAATTTTTCCCCTCTGACCTTAAACCTATGCCCTCTAGTTCTGGATTCCCCTACCCCAGGGACAAGACCTTGTCGATTTATACTATCCATACCCCTCATGATTTTATGCTCCAGGGAAAACTGCCCTAGCCTATTCAGTGCTGAGGGAATGATCCATCTTGGCCTCCTCCAGATGTCTCCAGCATCGCAGATAGCTGTGTTCAGCCAATTAAATTCTCGTAATGTGATATTAAGAAAAAACAGCTGAAGGTACTGGATATTGCAAAGACTAAGGGCCCTGACAACATTCAGGGCAATAGTACTGAAGACTTGTACTCCAGAACTAGCTGCTTCCCTAGCCAGGCTCTTCCAGTGCAATTACAATGCAATCTACCAGTGCAATCTTCCAGTGCAATCTACCTGACAATGTGGAAAATTGCCCAGGTATATCCTGTGCACAAAAAACAGAATAAATCCAACTCAGCCAAATTCCCACCCCATAAGTTTACTTTTGATCATCAGTCAAATTATTTGAGGGGTTTTTAAACACTGATATGATCAGTAATCTGCTAAATATCATTCACTTTGTGTTCTATCAGGGCCGCTCATTACAGCCTTAATTCAAGCATGGACAAAACAGCTGAATTCCAAAGGTGAAGTGAGAGGGACTGGACTCAAAACATTAACTCTGTTTTGTCTCCAAGATGCTGCTAGACTTGCTGAGTTTGTCCATCAATTTCTGTTTTTGTTTCAGAACAAATGGATATCAGGGTGAAAATTCTCCTCTGGTTGGAGTTACACCTAGCACAAAGGAAGATGGTTGGAGTCGGATGAGGTCAGTCATCTCAATTTGTGGGTGTCTCTGCTGGAGTTTCTCAGGTTAATGTCCTAGGCTCAACCATCCTCAGCTGCTTTATGAATTATCTTCCCTATCATTATCAGGTCAGAAGTGGTGAAGTTCAAGTGGTGATGATTGCACAATATTCAACATCACTTGTGACTCCTCAGATACTGAAGTAGACCTAAACTCAACAGGATCTGGACAATATCCAAACTTGGGCTGACAAGTGGCAAGTAATATCTCCACCACTGAAGTGTCAGGCAATAACCACTTCCAACAAGATAGAATGTAACCATCATCCCTTGATATTCAATTGAGTTACCATTGCTGAATTCCCCCACTATCAACATATGTGGGAGTTGCCATTGACCAGAAACTGAACAGAACCAGCTGTATGGCTAGTATGACTATATTGTGACTACAAAAACAGTTCAGAGATTAGGAATCCTGCAGTGAGTAACTCACACCCTGACTCCCCAAAATATATGCATCATCTCCAAGATGCAATTTAGGAGTGGAATGGAATGCTTTCCACTGCTTGGATGAGTGCAGCTTCAACAACATTCATTAAGCATGACTCCATCCAAGGCAATGCAGCTCGCTGATTGGCACCATATCTACCAACACCTACTCGCCTCAGCAGTAACAGTGTGTACTATTTACATAATGTATTGCAGAAATTCACCAATTCTGTATTGACATCATGTTCCAAACCCATGACCATGGCCTAAGGACAAAGGCAGCAGATTTTTACCACCTGTAAGTTCCCCTTCATGTCTGACTTGGAAACATATCTCTGTTCCATCGCGGTCACTGGTTCGATATCCAGGAACTCCTTCTCTAATAGCATTGTGGATGTCCCTATACCAAATGGACTGCAGTGGTTCAAGAATTAAATTCACTATCACCTTCTCAATGAAAATAAATGCTGACTCAGTCAGTGAAGCTTACATCCCATGAACAAATTTAAAAAAAAAACACAGGAGCTGGGTAACTTTGGCAGAACCCAAAGTAGATTATGACCAATGCTATCGATGACCACTCCCATTGTTTTGGTAATCGAAAGTAAACTGATCGGGTGGTAATTGGCCATGGAGGATTTGTCCTGCTTTTTGTGGACAGAATATACTGGACAATTTAGCACAGTTCTGGATAGACTCCAGTAATTATCCTCACTGCTGGTTAGATTCTAAAATTGCAATTGTTCAGTCCTGCAGCAGTCAACTGGAATCCAGGACACTGACTATGAGCTGCACTATAGAATGTCCTCTGAGTTGTTCAGGCAACATACACATTGCGTGTATACTCTACTAGTCTGTTTGATGGTGATTCTAACAGTCCTAACATGTCAGAAGAACCCATTTGAAAATTACCATGAGATTTCTGCCTGCTTCCAGCAGATGCCTTTGTGCAAACCCCAAGAAATACTGTCAATCAAGATAGAAGTTGGAATGAAATGATAAATCCTATGATTTTCGGGCATTTTTTGTCCAGTCCTGCTGAATGGAAGCTCACAAAATGATTCCATTCGGTCTCGTTTTCATGATACTAATATATTCTAGATGCAAACAATATTGAAGGAAGATATTGCAAGCTTTAGGTCTTATAGGCCTATAAAACTTGCACAGTTTTTAGTGCATGTGGAATACTGAGGGCCTATGACACCTCAACGGTGCTCATGAATATTTCAATGAATCATAGAACACTTCCAGCACAGAAAGAGACCCATGTAGTTAAGACCATTTCTTTGAAAGGTCAATTCAGCTTGTCTCAACTCCTCAACTTTTCCTGAATCACAATTGACACAGCAACTGGCTTTTTGCATCAGGCTTGTTCACTGTGGAATATTTTTTGGTAAGAGCAGAGTTGAAGGTGAGTATCCTGTTTCCATCTGGTTTTAAATATTTTAGCATGTGTTCCTTTTCTTCTTTGTAAAATCAGTGAGATAATCTGAATTTGAGGCAACTCTGTTTTATTTAATTATCAAATTAAGAGCTAAGCATCACTATTTTGCTGATATTTGTTTTTATGTTATAATACTTGCCAGCTCTCTCAACCTGAGGGATAAGAAACCCTGTTTCCATCTGCATATTGCTCTATAATGCAAAGAGCTACTAAGCAGCACAAGTTGCAAAAAGTCTATATAAGAGGAAGGACTTATTCATGCAGACTAAATCAAGCTGCAGTGCATATCAGTTGAGCCATGTTATTTACACCAAGTCATCATTTTATGAAATAGTAACAGTAAATATTACAGCCAGACAAAGCAAAAGTACTGTACATACAAAGAAGGTAATCATCTTCAGACAATAGCAATGGACAAATACTTCAGGTTTTTGTCAACCATTCTACATTAACAGTTGAGTATCTGTTAATGTATTCAGTTCAAGGGAGGTTATGTGAACATGTTATGCATTCATCCAGTAATATTGCAACAATGAACCCTTCACAAATCAATGTGAATCAATATAGCAATCAATAGATAGAAAAGAGGTGAAAGATAAATACATTGCAGACAATACAGTATCTTGATGTACATAACTAATAATATGATAGAAACCAAAAGAAGGAAAGAAAACATGACAAAAGGAAAATACATAGTGCCCTCATTTATTGTGTGTTTCAAAATCATGATGGTTATTGCTATTATGGGACTGATTAAATAATGGTAAGCTGAATATCGTTCATTGACCAGTAACTGGAAACCTAGAGACTATGTTACTAAGGTGACTTCTAATAACCAGTGAACTACCATGGTGACAGTAATCTCACATACGGTTTGATATTATTGCTATTAACAGCAGAGGCACATTCTACTTTAGGAGATCAAAGAAAGACTGAGCGTATTTCGGATGCCATAAATAATGTGAGCTAGTAACCCGAACGGTGGCCCAGTGGTTAGCACTGCTGCCTCGCAGCGCCAGAGACCCGGGTTCAATTCCCGCCTCAGGCGACTGACTGTGTGGAGTTTGCACATTCTCCCCGTGTCTGCGTGGGTTTCCTCCGGGTGCTCCGGTTTCCTCCCACAGTCCAAAGATGTGCAGGTCAGGTGAATTGGCCATGCTAAATTGCCCGTAGTGTTAGGTAAAGGGGTAAATGTAGGGGTATGGGTGGTTTGCGCTTCGGCGGGTCGGTGTGGACTTGTTGGGCCGAAGGGCCTGTTTCCACACTGTAAAAGTAATCTAAACCCAAAGCACGTACAAATTTGTCTTGAGCAATAGTGTGAAACAGACAGTGATTCTGCAGCATATTTTTTACTTCGTCTGGTTTTATTTTCCACTATGCTAAAGAGAATTGGATGGAAGTGGTGGGGAAGGAATTAAGTATCACTAGAAAAGTGACACTAGACAAATTAATGGAGGCTCGAGGCAGATAGGTCTCCTGGCCCTGACAACGTGCGCCCTATGATCCCAAAATAAGTAGCTACAGAGATGGTGGATGCATTAGTTGTCATTTTTCCAAATTGGATTGTGGAGAAGAATCAGAAAATTAGACAACAGCTAATATGACACTCCTATTCAAAAAGGGGAGGGAGGCAGGTAACTATAGGTCAATTAACTTATCATCAATTGTTGGAAAAAATATTAGAATCAATTATTAAGGAAGTAATAACAAAACATTTGGGAAATCATAATCTAATCAAGCAGAGTCAGCATGTTTCATGAAAAGGAAATCATTTCTGACTAATGTATTCGAGTTTCTCGTAGAAGTCTAACCCAGAGTGGATAGAGGGGGACCAATAGATGTGAGGTATTTGAACTTCCAGAAGGCAATCAGTAAGGTACCTCACAAAAGGTTGGAGGTAATATCTTGACATGGATAAAGAATTAGGTAATGGGCAGGAAACAGCAAGGGGGAGAAAGGGTTCATTTTCAAGTTGGCAATCTATGACCAGCGGAGTTCCACAGGGATCAGTGTTGGGACTGCAACTGTTTACACTTGATGACTTGAAGGAAAAAATGATATGGAGGTGGACTTGGGTGGACAAGGTCAGAAGTGACACAACATCAGGTTATTGTCCAAAAGGTTTATTTGAAATAACAAGCCTTTGAAATGCTGAAGGAAGTGAATGTATTTAGCCAAATTTGAAAATGACACAAAAATAGGTAGAAAACCTATTTGTAAGAGGAAACCAAACAGTTTACAGAATGATATTGATCAGGTAAATAAGTGGTAAAAATGATGACAAATGGAATATGATATGAGAAAATATGAAGTTTATTTTGGAAGGGACAACAAAAGAACAACTTTATTTTTAAAATGGAGAAAAATTGCAGAAAGCTACAACTTAATAGGATTTGGAGGTACTTGTGCATAAAACACAGAAAGCTAGCACACAGCAGGTAATGAGGAAGGCTAATAGGATGTAGGAGTATGTAGGCTAAAGAAGTAGGAGTGTGAGAGTAAGGAAGTCGTACTGTAACAGTACAAGGTGCTGGTGAAACCACATCTGGATTACTGGGAGCAGTTTTACTCCTCTTGTTAAGGAAAAATATCATTTCATTGGTGGCTGTTCAGAGAATGCTTACTTGGATGATCCCTGGAAGTTGGGTCTCTACTCACTGAAGTTTAGAAGAATGCGAGGTGATCTCATTGAATCATATAGAATTCTTAAGACGTTTGACAGGGTAAATGCTGAGATGCTGTTTTCCCTCATGGGAGAGTCTAGGACCATGGGCATAGCCTCAGAATAAAGGGGTGGCAATTTGAAACTGAGATGAGGAGGAATTTCTTCCTCCAGAGGGTTGTAAGTCTTTGAATCTTCTCACTAGAGAGCTGTGGGGGCAGAGTCCTTGTGTATATTTAAGGCTGGGGTAGATAGATTCTTGATCAGTTGGAGAATCAAAGGTTATGGGTAAAGGGCAGGAAAGTGGACAGGAGGAGTGTTTGATTAGTCATGGAGTCATGAAGTCATAGACTCCTACAACACGGAGACAGGTCCTTTGGTCCAAACTAGTCCATGCGAGTGGACCAAAATGTCCCTCCACACGAATCCCATTTCCCTGCACTTGGCTCATATCCTTCTAATCCTTTCCTATCCATGTATTTGTCCAAATGCCTTTTAAATGTTATTTGCCTCAAACACTCCCACTGCCAGCTCATTCCATATGCATACCACCCTCTGTGTAAAAAAGTTGTCCCTCAGGTTCCCTTTTATTCTTTCCCCTCTGACCTTAAACTGATGCCCTCGAGCCCTTGATTCCCCACTCTGGGAAAAAGACTGAGTGCATTCACCCTATCCATGCCTCTCATAATCCTATACACCTCTATAACCCTTAGTTCCCCCCTCAATCTCCTATGCTCTAAAAAACGAAGTCCTAGCTTGCCCATCCTCTCCCAATAACTAAGACCTTTGAGTCCAGGCAACATCCTTGTAAATTTCTTCTGCACTCTTTCCAGTTTAAGAACATCCTTCATATAACAAGGAGACCAAACTGAACACAATATTCCAAGTGCGGCTTCACCAACATCCTGTATAACTTCAACATAACTTCCCAACTTCTATACTCAATGCCCTGACTGATGAAGGCCAGTGTGCCAAAAGCCTTCTCATTGTCCTGTCTAACTGTGACTCCACTTTCAGAGAATCCTGCACCTGAACCCTGAGGTCCCTCTGTTCCACTACACTCCTTCAGGCCCAACCATTCACCATGAAACTCCTTGATTTGACTTTGCAAATGTAAGACCTCACTATATTAAAGCTATATTAAACTCCATTTGCCATTGCATGGCCCATTTCCCCAGCTGATCATGGTCCTGCTGCAATTTCAGATAACCTCCCTTACTGTCCACAAAACCTCCTATTTTAGTGTCACCAGCAAACTTCCTGATCATGCCTTGTACAATCTCATCCAAATTATTGATATAGATAACCAACAGTAATGGGCCCAGCACCGACCCCTGAGGCACTCCACTAATCACAAGCTTCCAGTCTAACAAGCATCCTTCTACTATTACCCTCTGCTTCCTACCATATAGCCAATTTTGTATCCAATTTGCCAGTTCACTATGGATTCCGTGTGGTCTAACCTTCCAGAGGGGCCTACCATGTGTGGAATCTTAACAAAAGCCTTACTGAAGTATATGTAGACTCATCTATCACCCTGCCCTCATCAACCTTCCTGGTCACTTCATCAAAGAACTCTAACAAATGTGCAAGGCATGATCTCCCACTCACAAAACCATGCTGACTACTCCTAATCAAACCCCGTCTTTCCAAATACATGTATATCTTATACCTCAGAATCTTCTCCAATAACTTACCTACCACAGATGTTAGGCTTAATGGTCTATAGTTCCCAGGCTTTCCTTTGTAACCCTACTTGAATAAGGGCACAAAATGAACTACTCTCCAGTCTTCCAGGACCTCACCCGGCTAACAATAATGCAAAAATATCGACCAGGGTCCCTGCCATTTCTTCTCTAGCCTCTTGCAGTGTTCTGGTCAGGACCAGGAGATTATCCACCTTCATGCATTCTAGTATATCCAAGACCTCCTCTACTCTGATGTGGACTGTCCCCAAGATATCACCACTAACTTCCCCAAGTTCCCAAATCTTCATATCTTTCCCATGATAAGCACAGAAGAGAAATATTCATTGAGAACCTCGCCCATTTCTTGCAGTCCCACACATATTTGTCCTTGTTGGTCCTTGAGGGGCCCTATTCCCTCTTTAGTTATTCTTTTTCCTTTAATATACCTAAAGAACCTCTTTGGATTCACCCTAATCTTCTCAGCCAAGGCTATCACACACCCCTTTTTGTCCTCCTGATTTTCTTCTTCAGTAAACTCCTGTATTTCCTGTATACTTCCAGGTATTTCCTTGATCCCAGCTGCCTGTATCTGAACCTCGCCTCCTTTTTTCTTCTAGTCAAAGCCTTAATCTTTCTTGTCATCTCGGCTTCTCCAATCCTGCCAACCTTGCCGTTCACCCTCACAGGAACATATAGACCTTGAACTCGAGCTATCTCACTTTTAAAGGCCTCCAACTTGCCAGAGGTCCCTTTGCCTGCAAATAAATTACTCCAATCAACCCCTGCAATCTCCTGTCTAATTCTATCAACATTTGCTTTGTCCCAATTTAGAACTTGAACTGTGGACCAGTTTTGTCCCTTCCATAACCATTTTAAAATTAATAGAACTATGGTCACTGGTTCCCAAAGTGCTCCCCCACTGTCACCTCAATCACCTGTCCTGCCCTATTTCTCAAGAGTAGGTTGGGTTTTGCCAGTTCCTGAGTAGGACTTTCTATATACTGCTTAAAGAAACTTCACTGAACGTACTTGAATTCCAATTCATCTAAGCCCTTTATGCTCTGGGAGTCCCAGTCTATGTTAAGAAAATTAAAATCCCCTATTATGACAGCCCTATTGCTGCTGCAGGTTTCCCCAATCTCCCTGCATATTGGCTCCTCTAATTCCCATTGACTATTTGGGGGCCTATAGTACAACTCCAATAACATCACTATCCTCTTCTTATTTCTCAGCTCCACCCACTGGATGATCCTTCAGTTATTTCATCTCTGACTACTGCTGTGATACTCCTTAATCAAAAATGCAACACCCCCTCCCTTCCTTCCGCCACCTCTGTCCTGCCTAAAGCATCTGTACCTTGGCAGATTAAGCTGCCAGTTTTGCCCCTCCCTTATCCATGTTTCTGTAATGGCTATAATATCCCAGTCCCACGTACCTATCCACGCCCTGAGTTCATCGGCCTTACCTATCATTGAAATAAATGCAATTTAATCCAACGGGCATTCCTTGCTCCCTGCCATGTTGCAGCCTGGCCTGTCTCTTCAACTTACTATTTCTGATTACTATATCTCCTTCCTGCCTCACACTTGCATCCCTGTGTTGATGATCCTCCCCCTTCCCCGCTGCCAATCTAGTTTAAACCCTCACTTGGAGCACTAGCACTGGTTTTTAATGTTTTTTCCTGGCTCTCTGTAATCACTTTGATTAGTCATGATCCTATTGAATGGTGGAGCAGGCTCAAGGGGTCAAATAGCCTATTATTGTTCAAATAACATTCCCACACACCCCCTGGCTCCCTTTCCAGCCCCACCTCCTCCCTTCCATTCCACCTCTCAATCCTTCCTTCCAGCTACCAACCAGATTCAGCCCTCCCATCGACCAACCTGGCCTCAACATACTCCTCACTAGCTTCACTATCTCCCCGCCCCAACCTCATCCCATGTCCAGCCCTTCCTCTCCTCACTGCCTCCTGGAACTGACCTTACCTGTCCGTCTTCCTTCCCTATCTATCCTCTCCACCCTTCCCACTGACCTATCTCAATAACCCCTTACCTGCATCCATCTACCACCATCCGACCTACTTTTCCCCTAGCCCAACTTCCCTCCATCTATTTATTTCTCAGTTCCCTTTCCCCTCCCAATTCCTGATGAAGAGTCTCAACCTGAAACATTGACTTCTCCACCTCCTGATGCTGCCTAGCTTGCTGTGAGCTTCCAGCCTCCCTCTTCTCCACTTTGGATTCCAGCACCTGCAGTTTTTTTCGTCTCTACTCCTGTTTCTATTTGTTATGGTCTTGTGATTTTGAGGAAGCTGAATTGCTGAATACCACATCCAAGACAATTTGTTCTTGAAGGAAAAATAATTTTAAAGGAGATGTGTCCTAAGGTTCTGAAATGATGTTTTACAGGATAGGTCTAAAGATTCAAATTAATAATGACTGATGACCAAGTGCAAATTACATTCGATACATAGAAAAGGCAACACACACAGCATTGCATTTTGTGTTCTTTGTGGTTTTATATTGTCATTTGTCAGAAAGGAAGTGACGACAATGTCAGGATTGTATCTGACTGTTGGTAATGGGATATTGGATTTTGTGTAATGTTTATATCTTCAATATCACAAGCAACAAATGAGAACACACTACAATTCACTAATCATTTTATTTTTGATCATCACTGAAAATGCAACCATTTTGGTTTTCATTGCTTAAAGTGTCTTAAAAATGTAATGAAAGTAGCAGAATACAAGTGCTGAAACTTTGGGAAGTAAGTTAAAAAGTTTTTTTTTAAATAGTTAGAGCAGAGAATTGTGGTTTAATTTTGAGTACTGTCTGAATTATCTTGAACATAAAATCCTTTCAACTGCTTAAGATGTGCGCAACAGAGCAGCTTTCAATTGGATTGTGTGAGTGAATTATACAATTTGCTTAGATAATTGAAGTTGACATCAAGGAGAATACCTTTTACTCGAATAAAGCAGCAGAAACAATTGGGTGCTGAAGAGATTTGTTGCTAATCATTTACAAAAGAAGTGTGATAATGTCATAATGTACACCGCTGTCATTAATTACCACATACATCTGCTTCAATTTATGTCATTTGAAAAGCAAATGAAAAGCTTGTGAAAGGACACTGAACAAAATTTGATAACTTTATTCAACAATAATTTAAGAATATTTCCAAATGCTTTCAGCCATCTTCCTTCATTCCAATCATCCTGCCAAAAAACACAAGTAGAAATTACACGTTTTTGATTCTCCCATTACTGACATCAATCTCCCCCTCTTTTTTTTTTAAAGAGACCAACCTTGTTGCAAAGAAAATGAAGCGTGTGGGCTGGCAGGTAGTTGGTGAGAGAACCAAAGCAGGCAGAGTCATTGGAGGCTTTTAAAGGAAGCAAACTCTAAGCTATTTTAATAGTCAGATTCCATAAGAATAAGACTTGGGGGTTTGTACACAATTAGGTCTGCTGAGTCCTATACGTCGCTATCAGAGAGGGTTGGACCTGCAGGAGGTAGATTGGTAAGAATAAACATCATCTGTTTATCATTATATAAACAGACTAGCAAAGGCAAGGCAGAGGAAGAAGGGACAATACAATATCTTGTACTTGGATTTGCAAAGGTTGCTTTAGTTGCTCAGTTGTGCAGGGAACCCATTAAGTTCTCTTTAAGTAATAGCGCTGGGAATGTCAGCCACCGTACTTCCATCTTGCAGTCTCAAGCATTGAATCCATTCACTCAACTTTCACAGCAATGACTTACAAAGCAGGTACATAAACTGCACTAAAAAAGGTTAGCAAAGAAACCCAAGTGCGAATAGTGCTGACATTTTAAATGTGATTCTAATCACAATCCTCTCTGTGAAATCAAATGCACATTGTGCTTTTCTTCAGAGAAGATTTCTCAATGATGTGCTCCTTCAGTAGACTCAGCAGAGCTGACAATATGCTGCTGTCATGCTGGGACCCTTGAGATGCCTGTGACTGCTGTGTCTGGTAGCCTGAACTCATGCAAGAAAAAGAATCTCAGCTATTGCCTCACTTGGCTGGATTTCTGGATGTTTGCTAGCTTGTATTTGAGGAGATGGTTACTGAGGAGGCTTGCTATCATCCTGATAAATGTTACTGTATACACTGTTGCTCCAATGAGATTTCTGGTGACCTATCCCTTCCAGTGCCCTGAGGAAGGACAAATATTGCAGTGACCATTTCTACCTGGACTTCTATACATCTCAAAATTGGAGCATTCTTTGTATCTTGATTGGAGAATTCTTTGATAGATGGTTTCACTCATCAAACCTGAATAAGTTTGCACTACAAAGGGGATATGTACTGTATGATAAATTGTGCAGTGAAAATGCAAGAGAAGAAACTCAGCACATTTCAAAGGTGGACCCCTCCATTCTCAATGCCTTTGGTTGATCTTTCACGACATAATATAATCACAATTGTGCAGATCTCAGGATGAGCTGAGAGGGAGAAGGCGCAAGAGTTATTGAAATAACTCCACAGAGGCCCACGTCACACTTTATTTACTCTTGGACAGTCCTTGTCAAAGTCAGCACCCAGAATGTCAAAATCTCTGAAACCCCTGATTATATCTGTCAGTCAGGGTTCCCTGACTGGACCAGATTAACTGCCCCAGTCAGGGAACTCATTCTATTATCCAGCTGGCTGACCTCATTACAATCACTACATCTCTCTCCCTGTGAGTGTGAAGACAGAGGCCAGTCCTTTATCTTACAGAGCCTGCTGGGGTGGTTAGGCACTGGGTCAGGTTTCTCTGACTCAGCATCTGATACAGACAGTGTGTAATGCACAATAGCTCACCTCTTGCTCCAGGAATGCCACAGTAGAAATTCACTTTCTTCTTCTGGCAGCAAAGGCATTGATGCAGCTGCACACGAACCACTTGCTGTGTAAAAAAATTGCCCCATGTCTTTTTAGAACGTTTCTCCTCTCACCGTAAAAGTATGTGTCCTAGTTTTGAACTCCCCACCCTAGGGAAAGGACAGCTCCCATTCGCCTTATCTATACCCCTCATGACTTTGTAATTCTCTATAAGGTCACCTCTCAGCCTCCTATGCTTCAGTGAAAAAAGTCACAATCTATTCAACCTCTGAAACCCTCCATTCCTGGCAACATCCTGGCAACATTCTGAACCCTCTCCAGCTTAATAATATTCTTCCTAGAACAGGGAGGCCAGAACTACACACAGTACTCCAAAAGAGGCCTCATTAATGTCCTGTATAACCTCCACTTAACTCTCAACTCCTTTACTCAAAGGTCTGAAAAATGAAGGCAAGCATGCTAAATGTCTTCTTAACCACCCTATCTATATCTGATGCAAACTTCAAAGAGTTATATACTTGAAGCAGGTAGAAAAAACACTATCAAAGATGGTGCCATGAAGCGACATGAAACATTATAAAGACCCATCTGGTTCACTAATATCTGTTATTGAAGGAAATCTGGTACACACTTACCCAGTCTGGCCGACATGTGACTCCAGACCCACAACAATGTGGTTGACTCTGAAAATCAAGTCAATTAGTTCAGGGGCAATGAGGGACAGACAATAAAAATGCTGGCTTTTCAAATGATGAAAGAACAAACAGGTTTCTAACTGATGACACTGAATAGGCTTGATTTTCCTTCAATTACTTGAAACCGCCTTCTAATTTACCTTTACTACATATTTGTAAATTATTAATATTTTACGGGTGCTTCTACATGGGAAATAATTGAAACAAGGGGTCTGAAGGTTTTCAATAGCAACATTTATTACTAATTTACAGATTGCAATGTACGAAAGTGCTTTGTAAAATTACCAAATGGAAGTCAGGTATTAAAGATATAAAAAGCTTAAAAGCTAAGAGGAAGTGTACAAGAGACATGACTGTAGCACTCCTAGCATAATGTGCCTCATGACTTTGAAATCAGTCACTAATTGGCCATTAGAAATAAAATATTACATGAAGTTCTGTCATTTATTACAAGCACAATGTGCTTTGCTGTCGAGATTGAACAGTTTTTCACTGGAAAGATGAAGGCAGTTTATTAAAATCGAAATGAGTATAATTTAATGACTTTCTAAATTTAGAATGAAATGAAAAATTGTAAATTGCCCTTGCTGACTAGTAGAATTCATAACATTACAAAAAGGTATCATCTGACATCTTATATAACCATCACGCTGTGTTTTTGTTTGGAATTCATGGCAAAAAAGTGAACCTTGCATGACTCACTTGCAGAGTAACATATCCATAAATGTTACCATATTGCACCCACAGTCAGAGGGAAAGGGCGTCATCACTGGAAACAACAGACCCCTGCTTTCAAGGAACTAAACAGCATCATAGGGAAAGTTAAAGAGAGTATAAAGTTTTGGAGACGTTAAAGAAATATAAAACTACATGAGGGGAGGTTTTCAATTCATTACACTTGCCTCTCATGTTAGGCTTAAAATATAACTGCTGGTATGATAGTGTAGAGTCACAGTGCTAGTGACCCTACCTCTGGACGAGAAGTTCAAATTTGAGTCTCACTCCAGGACTTGATGACCACAGAAGAGCATTCATCACCCAGCCAAGCTGGTTGATGATCAGCCTGTAAAATCCTTCCAAAACCTCTGATAGTAGGTGATATGAGCAGGACTGTCTCCTGGTTAGGCAAAAGTGAGGACTACAGATGCTGGAGAGTGTGGTGCTGGAAGAGCACAGCAGGTCAGGCAGCATTTGAGAAGCAGGAAAATCAACGTTTCGGGCAAAAATCCTTCATCAGGGATGAGGCTCTGAGCTGAGGGGGTGCTGAGATAAATGGGAGGGGGGTGGTTTGAGGCTGGGAGGAAGGTAGGTGAGTGTGCAATAGGTAGATGAAGGTGTCGGTAGTGGTGATAGGTCAGAGAGGAGGGTGGAGCGGATAGGTGGGAAGGAAAATGGACAGGTGGGAAAGGTCATGAGGATGGTGCCAAGTTGGAAGGTTGAATCTGGGATAAAGCGGAGGGAGGGAAATGAGGAAACTGGTGAAATCCACATTGATGCCATGGGGTTGGAGGGTCCCGCCCCATGGCATCAATTTGGTTTCACCAGTTTCCTCATTTCCTCTCCTCCTACCTTATCCCAGATCCCAACCTTCCAGTACCTTGGCCATAAGTGCTCACAAGCCAATATGTATCTAATAGAAGTTCATGATTGCCAAAATTCTCTCAGGTCACACAATTTGGAGTGAAATGGTAAAGTAAAAAGCTTATTGAACTTAACTCGAGGAGAATCACCTCAGTTCTTAACATCAGCCCAGCAACAAGGAGTCAGAACTCTGGGCTGGATCTTACCAGAAATCATTGCCATTGCCATTTTGGTTGAGCTCATGGAGAGTTTTTCTTCATGAGCCCCAGTGAATTTTCTCAACCGATCATCTCTAACTTGACTCATTAACTAGGTATCACACATTTATTGCACTCCTCTTGTCGAGTGCTAGCCCAATTACTCCCACTCCCATGGGTAATAGTCACACATGGAAAATCCCAGGATTCCTGGCACTGTTGACATGTTTAAAAGGTCATTGTATATCCGGTCAAATGCTGTCAGTCTGGAGCTGCCCCACATAGTTTGTGAATGTGGAAGATTAGGGGAATAGGCACCCCATTTGCCAACAGGGACCTGAAAGTCCTAATGGAAGGGATGGTGCAGGAGAGGGAGATGTCCCAGACTGGCAGAGGAGGTCATGACACCTGAACCTATCAACTTAGTCTGAAGCTACCACCCGGGTCAGTGTCATCACAACTGTCAGAGGAATGGGCAGCAATGCCACAATAAGATTAATGGCCTTCTCTGGACAATCAAGATAAGTGCCACCATCTTTTTCTCTGCTAAGTCACACTCGCTCTCTATCTGTTACAGCACCCAACTCCCATGTTCTGACACTGTCACTGTCACACACAGCATCTTCCTCATTCACTCTCACCCACCTAATACCCCTAGATTACTAACTGTGCATGCCCTCTGCACCTCCTACTCACTCACTTCGGATACCTCAGCACCTTGCACTCCCCTGCCTCAGCACTAACAGTTGTGCCAGACATATTCATCTTCCCAAATCCCTCCCTTTGTTGCATTCCAGGAGATAATGGCCCACAATAGGGCAAAAAGAGTCAAGATACCTGCTGGGGTGCCCAACCTTTGGCTCCTAACCCCCTAGCAGGAGAAGGTCCTACCAAGAGTACCCGAGGTGGCTGACTGACTATGTCCATGCCCCTGGACTGATATCAGAGGATACACTTGACTGTGTTGGGACACCCTGACTCAGAACTTGTCCCTTGAAGCTTACTCCACTACGACTTTGCGACATGACTATGTAGTTGAAACACATGCAATGTGTTGAATGCATATGTGACTGGCAGGTGTTGCAGATGTGAGATTGACATGGCACATATCCAGATCTCACAATCCTGTTCCACTAAAGTGTTTGTGTGGGTGTGTGTGTGTGCATGTGTGTGCGCGAGTGTGTATGCGCCTGAATGAGATGTGCTGTTGCACAACAGTAGTCACATGCCTGCTGACAAAAGATAGATCCAGTTGTAGTCCGAAGGAAAACTGGACACTGGGAATCTCCATACTGCTGCAGCTTTCCTTTGTTGTAGTTGTTGAAATCATATGAGTACCTTCTGCTTGGATTGCCATTGAGAACTTGTTTTGCCTGATTTCTCTGCTCTGACCCTACTGTTATGGTTGGCCCTGCCAGGAATAAAGAACTTTCAACAATGTCGCTCTCAGGATCAATGGAGCATTCAAGCCTCTCCATCACAGCAAGGTGGCAATCCCTTGTCGAAGTATTGAACTATGTAATGACAATACTATGTGTGAAAATTGTTTTAATGGCAACAGCCATTCATTACTGTCCATTTTCTGAAAATAACTTCCATTTTACTACAGAGGAATGAAAATATCAATTATTCAGATCCTTTCAAGTATCGAAAATAGAAGCTGCAAGATTTTGGAAACTTTCAACATTTTGTAAATAGTATTAAATTAGCAGCAGAGATCAATAGTGCATAATAAAACTTGACTGAGAACCCAGACATCCATTACTCAACTGAAACAAACACATCAACCTTTACTTTACTTTATTGGTAGATGTCTCTGATTTTGCTGCCAATTCCACAATGTATTGAATTTATGTACACACTCATGTCTACTTTTAACCATCCCAAAAGCACCTAGCCCTTTTAAATGTGTTCCTGAAGCAATTTAATAGGGTATTTTACCTCTCCAAAAGGGGACCTGCTCTTTTGAACAATTCTAGTAAGTTAAGGTCTTCTCCTGGTTGGTCAAAATTATGCAATTGATATTTTAGACATTCCACTGGGCAAAAATTGGATCTGTTTGAGGGTTGCTGCACTTTAGCACTTAAGCACTTTTGACATGTACAGTTGTGAAAGCCATGACCGAGCACAGGCTGACACCACCCCTGACCCCAGCAGAAATGGCAGGAGCTGGATTCAGGATGAATACTTCCACATTTTTGGGCCTCTGGTACCATTTTTGCTAAAGCATTCTCCATCTTGATTAAAATTCAGACTTATCAGGCTTTACCCTATCAATTCCCTCCGTAACATTCAAGATTCCCATCAGACTATTGTGTCTACCATAATCAATAACCTTACTGCATCAGGTGATCTCCCCCACACTGTCTCCAAGCTCATTATCTCCCAGCTCCACTTCTAACCCCTTTCCAAAATCCACAAATACGACTACCTGGGCAGATCTACTGTTTATGTCTGTTCCTGCCCTATAGAACAATAGTTAAAACACACTTGGAGAGTACATGAAAGGTTTAGAGGGATATAAACAGGCAAATAAGAATTGTTTAGTTTGGGAAACTTGGTCGGCATGGATGAGTTGAACCAAAGGGTCTGTTTCCATGCAGTAAGACTGTTAGGTTATTCTTCAGCCTTCTCTTTTACATAGAAAAGAACAGGTTATAGTCCAACAGGTTTATTTGGAAGCACTAGCTTTCAGAACACTGCTCCTTCATCAGGTGGCTGTTCATCAGCCTGTGGAATTCAAAGCAGCGCTCCGAAATCTAGTGCTTCCAAATAAACCTGCCGGACTATAACCTGGTGTTGATTTTTAACTTTATTGACTGGCACCTCCAAGTCATAAAGAGCATCAATCTTTTCAGCATGTCCTGGTAGTTATTATCGCACTGTTATCTCATTGTTCTTATCAACAATTTTTGCACTTTCACCATGGCCTGGTATATCCTTCAGTTACATGGAAACCAGAGCCATGAACTACACTGCAAGTGCTGTGTAATTAAGATTCTATATATTTAACATGATTTATCCACTTTTCAATTCCTGGCTGATGTGAAAAACATGTTTATACATGGGTTGAATCATTAGCAGCAACATTTGATGTCTGATTCAAATTAGGGCACAGCATGTGTATCAATCTATTTGCAATCATGAATAATTTGTGTATCTGTGTGAAACATGCATTTAGCTGTGTTGAAACTTGAAAGCTTTAATTAAAAACAAATCAGGATTACAACCAGGTTTCTGATTAACCATATAACTTGAAATAATTATCCATATGTAGAGGGTCATTAAAATGAGCTAATAATATATTTCCAGTCTTACCACAAATTCCATGTGATGTGGAACAAATCCTTCAGAAGCTCTGATGACGATTTTCAGTATTGCCAGAAATTGAGATTTCTCTATTTGTAAATTACGAGTGGCACATTGATTAGCGCTGCTGTCTCACACTGCCAAGGACCTAGGTTCGATTCCAGCCCTGGGTGGAGTTTGCACATTCTCTCCATGTCTGCCTGTGTTTCTTCCGGGTGCTCTGGTTTCTTCCCAACGTTGTGCAGGTTAGGTGGATTAGCCAAGCTAACTTGTCCATAGTGTCCAGGGATGTGCAGGAGAGGTGAATTAGCCCATAGGAGTGCAGGGTTACAGGGATGGTTGGGGGTAAGGGAGGCAGTAGCTCTGGCTGGAATGCTCTTTGGCGGGTCAGTGCAAACTCAATAGATCGAATAGCCTTTCTCTGCCCTGCAGGGTTTCTACGAACATAGATGATGTTTCAGGCTTAATAGCTAGGGGCACCTACAAATTGTATAAGTTACTAGGCTGATTCCCAGGATGGTGGGACTGATGTATAGGGAGAGATTGACTAGGTTAAGATTGTTATAAAATTCTAACAGGACTAGATAGGGTTGAAACAGGAAGGATGATAACGATGGTAGGTATGTCCAGAACCAGGGGTCACAGTCTGAGGATTCATGGTAGACCATTTAAGATGGAGATGAGGAGATAGTGGAGATAAAGAGTGATGAGCCTGTGGATTTCATTACCACAGGATGTAGTTGATGCCAAAACATTGAATGCCTTAACGAGGCAGCTAGACATAACACTTGGGTGAATGGGATCAAAGGTTATGGGGAGAAAGCAGGATTAGGCTATTGAGTTGGATAATCAGCCACGATCGTGACGATAGCAGAGCAGGCTTGAAGGGCCTCCCCCCGCTCCTATCTTTTATGTTTCTATAAATATGTCTAGGGTATTAGAGAGAGGACAGAGGAGGTTCACAAGCCTGTCTTCAGGGTTGATGGAATGCGCTGATGTAGGTAGTTTGGAGACAATGGAGTCTCTCTTCTCAAAGAGAAAGTGGAGAGATTTGACGGAGGTGTTCAAACTCATGATGGTCCAGAGAGATCAGGTACAGCGAAGCTGTTTCCATTGGTGGAAGGAGCAATAATGGGAGGGCACTGAACAAAAGGAAAAATTATTTAAGGAGTCAGTGATCAGGCTCTGCCTGAGGGTGGATGGGGGCAGATTAAATCATGGCTTTCAAACAGGAGTTAAATAATTATCTCAAGAGAAACAATTTGCAGGATTATGGGGACAAAGCTAGAGAGTAGGACAAGGTGAGTTGTTTTTGCAGAGTCAGTAGGACACAAGGGAACAAACGTCCTACTTTGAAGCTGGAAATAGCTAGAAATTTGCAATACTATTTTTCTCTCTTTCTGTCAGTTTGTTTTTAAACTCACAACACAGAAAATGAATTCCTCAATTAATCCTTGTAGTAGGTTTTAACTCAAACAGTTGTCAGGTGAAGTAAAAACAAGAAAACTATGTTCCATGTAAATTTTTAATAATTTCTTACAGATATTTTGTTGATCAGTCTTCCTTACTCATAGAAGTATTGTTGTTTGAATTGTTTCAACATAGGGTGTAATGTTTCACTTCCTGAAACAACACGAACAATAGTGTAACTGTTGGGAAAATCCAGCAACATCATCAGGAAATATTTCTGATTTTCCTCTTGGTGTTTTAACAACGATTTCTGAATCTCACTAATGAACAGTGGCTACCTTATTTCCCATCTCATTATTAGCTGGTCTCACCTTATTTCTAAGCATCTTCCGATTTATTCCTCCTTCCTTCTGTCAATCCCCAACAAGAAAACTGCGCGATTATGGGATGGAAGCAGGTCACCATGTCCTTCACTGGGTCTTTATCAAGCTGCAGTGTCACTGCCATTTCCCTGCATGCTCCATGGGCACCGTCCTTTCACCGTTCCTCCATGTAATTGCGCATTGCTGAACCACTAAACTCACCACATCATAGAACAGAGAACATAGAACATTATAGCGCAGTATAAGCCCTTTGGCCCTGTGGAGCCAATCTGAAGCCCATCTAACCTTCTATTCTCGTCCATATGCCTATCCAATGACCATTTAAATGCCCACAAGTTTGGCGAGTCTACAAGTGTTGTGGGCAGTGCATTCCACACCCCTATATTCTCTGAGTAAAAAACTACCTCTGACATCTGTCCTATATCTATCAACCCTCAATTTAAAGCTATGCTCCCTTGTGCTAGCCATCACTACATTCAGGAAAAGGGTTTCATTGTCCACCCTATCTAACCCTCTTATTATCTTATATGTCTCTATTAAGTCACCTCTCAACCTTTTTCTCTCTAACAAAAACAGCCTCAAGTCCCTCAAACTTTCCTCATAAGAACTTCCCTCTATACCAGACAACATCCTAAAAAATCTCCTCCGAACCCTTTCTAATGATTCCACATCCTTCCTGTAATGCGGTGACCAGAACTGCATACAATACTCCAAGTGCGGCCACACCAGAGGACAGCTGAAATATAACCTCATGGTTCCAAAACTCGATCCCTGTACTAATAAAGGCCAACACACCATATGCCTTCTTAACAGCCCTATCAACCTGGGTGGCAACTTTGAGGGATCTGTGCACATGGACACCGAGATCTCTCTGCTCATCTACACTACCAACAATCTTACCATGCTCCCAGTACTCTGTATTCCTGTTGCTCCTTCCAAAGTGAATCACTTCACACTTTTCTGCATTAAACTCCATTTGCCACCTCTCACCCCAGCTCTGTAGCTTATCTATGCCCCTCTGTAACCTACAATATCCTTCAGCACTATGCACAACTGTACCAACCTTAGTGTGGTCCGCAGATTTACTAACTCATCCTTCTACGCCCTCATCCAGGTCGTTTATAAAAATGACAAACAACAGTGGGCCAAAAACAGATCCTTGCAGTACACCATCAGTAACTGAACTCCAGGATGAACATTTCCATCAACCACTGCCTCTGTCTTCTTTCATTTAGCCAATATCTGATCCAAACCACTAAATCACCCTCAATCCCGTGCCTCTGTATTTTGTGCAATAGCCTACCATGGGGAACCTTATCAAATGCATTATTGAAATCCATTTACACCACATCAACGGCTTTACCCTCATCCACCTGTTTGGTCACCTTCTCAAAGAAAGTTTGTGAGGCATGACCTACCCTTCACGAAACTGTGTTGACTATCCCTAATCAACTGATTCCTCGCCAGGTAATTATAAATCCTATCTCTTATAACCCTTTCCAACACTTTACCTACAACCAAAGTAAGGCTCACTGACCTATAATTATTAGGGTTGTCTCTACTCCCCTTCTTGAACAAGGGGACAACATTTGCTATCCTCCAGTCTGCTGGTACTATTCCTGTAGACAATGGCAACATAAAGATCAAAGCCAAATGCTCAGCAATCTCCTCCCTGGCTTCCCAGAGAATCCAAGGATAAATCCCACCAGGAAATTTATCTATTTTGACACTTTCCAGAATTTCTAACACCTCCTCATTGTGAATGTTAATCCTGCCTAGTCTAGTAGCCTGTTTCTTAGTATTCTCCTTGACAACATTGTCTTTTTCCAGTGTGAATACTGACAAAAAATATTCATTTAGCGCCTCTCCTCTCCCCTTGTACTCTACGCACAATTTCTCCCTACTGTCCTTGATTGGCCTTAATCTTTTTCTAGTCATTCTTTTATCCTTTATAGACCTATAGAAAGCCTTGGGGTTTTCCCTGTTCCTATCCGCCAACAACTTCTGATGTCCCCTCCTCGCTCGTCTTAACTGTCTCTTTAGGTCTTTCCTAGCAACCTTGTAACTGTCAATCACCCT
Source organism: Chiloscyllium plagiosum (assembly GCF_004010195.1). Taxonomy (NCBI): domain Eukaryota; kingdom Metazoa; phylum Chordata; class Chondrichthyes; order Orectolobiformes; family Hemiscylliidae; genus Chiloscyllium; species Chiloscyllium plagiosum. The sequence goes on from NC_057730.1 coordinate 3,172,976, forward strand.
AACTGAGCCTTCACATCTCATCCTAACATAAGCCTTCTTCTTCCTCTTGACAAGAGATTCAACTTCCTTAGAAAACCATGGGTCCTGCGCTCGACAACTTCCTCCCTGCCTGACAGGTACATACTTATCAAGGACACACAATAGCTGCTCCTTGAATAAGCTCCACATTTCTATTTTGTACATTCCCCCCAGTTTCCTTCCCCATCCTATGCATCCTAAGTCTTGTCCAATCACATCGTAATTGCCTTTCCCCCAGCTGTAGCTCTTTCCCTCAGGTGTTTCCCTATCCCTTTCCATCACTAAAGTGAACATAACCGAATTGTGGTCACTATCACCAAAGTACTCTCCTTCCTCCAAATCTAACAGCTGACCGGGTGCATTACCCAGTACCAAATCCAATGTGGCCTCGTCCCTTTTTGGCCTGTCTACAGACTGTGTCAGGAAACCTTCCTGCACATATTGGACAAAATCTGACCCATCCAAAGTACTTGAACTATAGTGTTCCCAGTCAATATTTAGGAAGTTAAAGTCCCCCATAACAACTGCCCTGTCACTCTTGCTCCTAACAAGATACACTTTTGCTATTCTTTCCTGTACATCTCTGGAACTATTCAGAGGCTTATACAAAACTCCCAACAGGGTGACCTCTCTTTTCCTGTTTCTAATCTCAGCCTATACTACCTCAGTTGATGAATCTTCAAATGTCCTTTCTGCAGTCATTATGTTGTCCTTGACTAACAATGCCACACCCCCACCTCTATACCATCTTCTCTGTTCTTACTGAAACATCTAAATTCTGGAATCTGCAACAATCATTCCTGTCCTTGCTCTACCTATGTCTCTGAAATGGCCACAGCATCGAAATCCCAGGTACAAGTTCACCCACCTTATTCCGGATGCTCCTGGCATTGAAATCGACACACTTCAAACCAATTTCTTGCCCTCTTGCGACCCTGAAACTTTATTTCGGACTTCCCTACTCTCAACCTCCTCTACACTCAAACTACAATGTAGGTTCCCATCTCTTACTGAATGAGTTTGAAGCCACCCGAAGAGCATTAGCAAATTTCCCCTCCAGGATATTGGTATCCCTCTGATGAAGACCATCCTGTATGTAGAGGTCCCACCTACCCCAGAAAGAGCTCCAATTATCCAGGAATCCAAAACCCTCCATCCTGCAACATCCCTGTAGCCACTTGTTCAACTCCTCTCTCTCCCTGTTCCTCGCCTTGGTTGCATGTGACATGGATAACAAACCAGTGTTAACAACTGTGTTTGTTCTAGCTCATAGCTTCCACCCTAGCTCCCTGAATTTCTGCCTTAAATCCCCATCTCTTTTCCTACCTATGTCATTAACGCCTATGTGGACCGTGACTTGGGGCTGCTCCCCCTCCCCTGTAAGGATCCTGAAATCACAATCTGAGACATCACGAACCGTGGCACCTGGGAGGCACACACCAACCGTGAATCTCTCTCATTCCCACAGAACCTCCTATCTGTCCCCCAAACTATGGAGTCCTGAATGACTACAGCTCTGCTCTTCCCCCTTCCCTTCTGAGCAGCAGGGACAGACTCTGTGCCAGGGACCTGTGCCCCATGGCTTACCTCTGGTAAGTCGCCCCCCCACTCCCCAACAGTATCCAAAACAAATACTTGTTGTTGAGGGGTACAGTCACAGGGATCCCTGCATTTCCTGCCGGTTCCCTTCCTGTCCCCTGGCTGTAACCCATCTGACTCTTTCTTGCACCTGAGGTGTGACTACCTTCCTGTAACTCTTCTCAATTACCCCCTCCTCCTCTCGTTCATCCAGCTCCAGCTCCAGTTCCCTAACGCGGTTTTTGAGGAGCTGAAGTTGGGTGCACTCCCACAGATGCAGTCAGCATGGACACTATTCGTGACTCTTACCTCTCACATTCTGCAGGAGGAACATTCAACTGCCCTAACCTCCATTCTCATTATTCTAAATTCTCAATGAGACTACTGAAAACTAAAAGAGAGGCAAAAAAAGGACTAGTTACCTTATCAATTTGGGCGGACCGAACTGGAAGAGGAGGAGGATGGTTGGGAGACACTATCCAAGTAGTGTTTTGGGTAAAACAACCGCACAAATATAAAACCTCACTCACCCAGCAGTCCCATGTCCACTCCTGCTCAGTGTGTGCTCTGACTATACACAAGGTAAGTTTTTTAACTTTACTCCTGCCTTCCCATTGGGCCCCTGGTCCTTGCTGTTGCTCCTTCCACTGCAACTGCCACCAAGAAAATTATGCCAAATCATTGTGGCTTCCTTTGGACCAACTCACACTCACCATGTCAGCCCTCAGAAGGCCACTTCAGAGCTCAGGGCCAGCTATGCCTTATCTGCTTCTGTCAGGTCGCATTAGCTGCAGGACACACGCACCTCAAACATCGAACATTAATGCATCTTATGGCTTTTCGCTTACATTCTGCTCACTGAGTTTGAGCTTATTTGCCGCTTGTCCACTTTTGTGACTTGCATTGCTTACTTCACAGAGAGAGAAGCAGTCACCTGAAAACTCAAGGTGGTGATCTTGTTGTCATGTAGCACCATTTCGCACTGGGTGACTTCAATCTCATACTTACAACATGTGCCAGCAGCTTACACAGCAAACACGACACACGTGCTAAGAGCAAATCTGAAAGTGAAAGGGGAGCTGTTCTTAGTTGGTTAGACAATGGGTACCACCAGACTCAGAGAAGGAGCTCATCTGGTCTAAGTTCAACTTGGTTGACAATGGTCAGTCACACTGAATCTCCAAACCAGACTCCCGGGATCTGTGTCAGTGCAGTCCAGGAATTGCACTGTAGTCAGTGCCCATAGATAAACTGCAACTGGGGGTGCTGTGGCGGTACCACCTACAGGGGTCCGAGGCCATGCTCAGTTGGGTCTCTCGTCCCGAGTCAGTCAAGGACCTCTTGTGTTTGGGGTATGAACAGTCAGGGGCGTTATCGGGCCAATCCATGGAGTCCAGGGAAAGGTAGGAAGCTGGGGTTGGGGTTCAATGGATTGGGTTGCTCGGGGAATGTTGCTGGTGAACAGAACAGTTCAGGATCCCACTGAGCACAGGAGGGGATGTGAGGCTATCGGAGGGACAGATTCTCACAAATCACAGTTATAGAACATAGAACATAGAAGAATACAGCGCAGTACAGGCCCTTCGGCCCTCGATGTTGCGCCGATCCAAGCCCACCTAACCTACACTAGCCCACTATCCTCCATATGCCTATCCAATGCCCGCTTAAATGCCCAGAATGAGTCCCCTTCATGGTAACGTCTGTCAGTGTGAGGAACTGAACCGACGCTGTTGGCCTCCCTCTACATCACAAACCAACCGTCCAGCCAACTGACTTGGAGACAATGTAATTGTTACAGACAGAAACAGTCACAGACAAAGGGTAAGAGAAACATTCATAACAAGGAAAGTGGTACAATTCAGATAACAGTTAAGGTAACACCTGAGGGTAAAACCGTTCTCTGTTTGCAATTGTATTTTATAACAAGATGTGTTTAGAAGCTGTCTTTGGTTTAATATCATTAAGGTGAGTCAAGTGAAATAACCAGAATTACTAAGTGTGATTGAATATCTATAACATAAAATAAGTGTAGATTTTTGTTTGGTCTGTGTAATACATGCTGACAGTTGCATGAAAGTATAAACATGATGGAATATATTGTTAGGAATATACGTCCCCGTGGGAAACGCCCTCAAACAGGTGTTTGAAAAAATCCGGGGTAAAGGTGCCTGAGTGCAATCTAGTCAGTGACAGGAACCCAGAGTGTTGAATAAGTGAAAGTTCCTGTAACATGTAGTTGAGAAAACTATCAGATCAGCGGGGACCTTATTAAGTACCGCACGTTTGAAGGGCTGAATGACTTCAGCATTATTTGAATTGTGTGTAAATTGAAAAACATTCATCTCTACTCCTTCCTCTTATGTGTTACACACTGGGACACTGCCATTTTCCAGCAACTGAGAATTATTTGGAACATTATCTGGGACATTCCATAATCGGCGTTCTCCAGAATATTCTATAACTGTGTGTGGGGTTTTGCAAAGGCGAAAGTTAGAGACAGAGAGAAAGAGAGAGGGAAGGTGCTGCATGCGGTAGTGAGAGTGGGGGATCATGAGCCTTGTTCTGGGTTCGTTGCCATAACAGATTTCCAGTGAGTGTGAGGGAGCAGAGAGAAGACAGTGATACTTATCCTGACAGAGCGGGGAATGGTATTAATGCTTGTCCTGTATTGCTGGACATTTCTTCAGACAGCAGATACTGCACTGAGCTGGGTGGTGAGCTCAGAGCATGTTCGGTGGGTCTGGTGATGTGGCTCCCTCTGGGAAGAGAATGGCCCCCCTCTCTACTAGTCCATCTACTATATCCACCATGGTGTAATTGCCCCTTATCTGCCAATCTGCCATTTCCCTGCCCTTGCTCTGTATCCATCTCATCTTTTTCTATCTGTATATTTGTCCAAATGCCTTTACAATGTTGTTATTGTACCCACCTCAAACACTTCCACTGGCAGCTCGGTCCATATGCGTACCACGCTCTGTGTAAAAAAGTTGACCCTCAGGTTCATTTTTACTTTTTTTTCCTTTCCAAACATTAACGGATTTTCGCTAGTACTCGATTCCCGAACCTTACAAAAATATTTTGAAGTATTCACTCCATGCACGCCTCTCATGATTTGATAAGATGTACACATGCATAAGAACCCTCTCAGTTTCCTTCGCTGTAAAGAAATAAATTCTAACCTATCCAACCTCTGCCTATAACTCAGACCCTTTAGCCCAGGAAACATCTTTGTAAATTTCTTTTACAGTTTTTCTTGTTCAATAATATCCTTTCTAAAGCAAGCTGAACAAAACTGAATACAATACTCCAACTGCAGCCTTACCAACATCCGTACAACTGCAACATTACGTCCCAACGTCTATACTCAATGCCCTGATGAAGGCCAGTGTACCAACAGCCTTCTTCACTGTCCTGTGTATCTGTGACTCAAATTTCAGGAAACCGTGCACCTGATCGCCAACGTCCTTTTGTTCCACTTACACGCCTTAAGACCCTCTCGTTCATCATTAAACTTCTATCTGGATTTGAATTTCCAAAACGCAAGACGTCACACTTATCTATATTAAACTCCATTTGCTATTTCTCAGCCCACTTCAGCAGCTAATCAAAGTACTGCTGCAATTTCTGATAGCCTTTTAATGTTCCTCACTGTAAACGATGGCTGCTATTTTAGTGTCATCTGCAAACTTACTAACCTTGCGTTGTGCACTCTCATCCAAATCATTGATATAGATAACAAACAGCAATGGGCCCAGCACCGATCCCTGAAGCACTCCACTAGTCACAGGCCTCCAGTCCGACAAGTGTACATCCACCATAGTCATTTGTTTCCTAATGCCAAACCAATTGTGTCGCCAATTTGCCAGTTCACCTTGGATTCCATGCGATCTAATCTTCTCGAGCGGCCTACTATGTGGAACCTTATCAAAGATCTTACTAAAATCCATATAGAATATGTCCACCACCCTGCCCTCGTCAACCTTCCTGGTCAATTCCTCAAAAATCTCTAACAAAATTTGTAAGGCAAGATCCACCACGCACAAAGCCATGCTGACTGCTCCAAGTCCAACTCTGTCTTTCCAAATGCATGCACATCTTATCTCTCAGAACCTTCTCAAGTGGTTTACCGAAAACAGGTGTGAAGCTTACGGGTCTATATTTCCCAGGATTTTCTATGCAGCCATTCTTGAATAAGGGCACAACATTTGCTACAGCCCAGTCTTCTGGAACCTTAGCCCCTAAACTTTTGCTCTCGCCTCTTGCAGTGCTCCTATATATATCTGGTCAGGACCAAGAGATTTGTCTGACTTTGTGCATTCTAAAATGTCAAACAGCATCTCTGCTGTGATATGGGCAATAGCAAGATATGACAATTAACCTCCCAAAGGTCACAGGTATTCATGCCTTTCGTCATGGTAAACACAGAGGGGAAATTGAGGAAATCACCAATCTCTTGAATTTTTACACATGCATGCCTATTTTGGATTTTAAGACATCCAATTCTCTCTCTGGTTGATCTTTTTCTCTACTATACAGAATTTGGATTCATCTTCTCAGCCAAGGTTATCTCATACCCCCTTTCCGCCTTGCTGATTTCCTTCTTCAGTAAACTCCTCTATTCGCTGTGTACCTCCAGGGATTCCCTTGATCCGAGCAAATGAAACTGAGGCACGCCTCTTTTATTCTGGTCAGAGCCTCAATATCTCTTGTCATCCAGGGTTCTCTCTTCCAACCTCACTGGGCGATGGTGGGTACCTCCAGCCAAAGTGGGTGGGAGAATCGGTTT
>NC_057730.1:3179467-3199049 GCF_004010195.1 Chiloscyllium plagiosum
TGGTGAGTCTTCATCCATCGTCCTTTCCACCGCTGTAATACTATCTTTGACAAGCAATACCACACCTCCCCCTCTTTTACCCCCACCTCTGACCCTACTAAAACATTTAAACCCTGGGACCTGCAACAGCCAATCCTGTCCCTGTTCTACCCATGTCTCCGTAATAGCCACAACATCGAAGTCCCAGGTACCAACCCACGCTGCAAGTTCACCTACCTTATTTCGTATTACTCTGGCCTTAAGGTGAGGAGAGCGTATAGTCACCAAAGACATGGCAATTCACAGAGCCATGAGTTCAGGGGGTAACCTGTGAGCATTGACAATTATATAAAAGGGATAAATGGAAACTGCAGGAGGCCAAATGACTATCAGAGATGCAGGAACTGAACACAAACCTTACAGACAATGTCCCAGACACTATCATCATCATCCCTGGATTTGTCCTATTTGACTGGCAGCACAGGGACAGGCTGTTAAAAGAAGGAACTTCAGTTTTGGGACAGAGAAGCCTCTAGGGAATGTATTAGATTATTTTTAAATAATGAAGAGTAGTTTCGTGGAATGATAGAATCACAGGATTGTTGCAGCATATTTCTGGAGGTAACAGCTGAGGAGAATGATTGTCAATGTAATGGCATCCACTTGAGAGCACAGATAGCTTCTCAGTTCAACATCTCTCACCAAAAGAGAATCCCTTTGTCACTGCAATGATAACCAATTGCTGTAATGAAGTGCTTCATAATGGGTTTATTAAATACAGTTTATTGAAGGAAAACAAGTTTCAAACAAAACTGAGATGGGATAGTCAGTTAACTTTATGTAGGTTAGGTATTGAAGCTGTTCCCTCAAAGATTACAAACAAGAAGCAATTAATTAGCCTGTGTAGCAATTAATAAACACACACCCATTGCATTGGGTCGACCCTAATCCTTGATGTTCATCAATGGCTATGAGCACCTCCTTACGGTGACAGCAAAGAGTTGCAGGTTACTTCCTGAGAGTAAGGGAGTTATTTTGAACACATCTGAATATTTCACTTCTGTACCAAGCTTTGGTTCTAATTGTATTTTGTATTTGTATTTTGCTGGAGATGCTACTGCAGGTTTAGAATTCAAATGCTGATTCAAAACAATTTTCAACAGGCAGAATTTCTGGTCTTCCTGCTCCTGTCTCCACTGAAGGTGTGGCGTGTTCTATCTGGCATATGTTACAAAAGCAAATGCTGGTGGCACCGTGGCTCAGTGGTTAGTACTGCTGCCTTATAGTGCTAGGGACCTGGGTTCAATTCTACCCTTGGGTAACTGTGTTGGACTTTTCTCATTCTTCCCATGTCTGTGTGGGTTTCCTAAGATGTGCTGGTTAGGTATGATAACCATGCTAAATTTCCCTGTAGTGTCCAGGAATGCGTAGGTTAGGTAGAAATGCAGGTTGATAGGGTAGGGGTGTGAGGAGCCCTTCAGAGAGGCAGTATGGGCTGAATTGCTTCCTTTCACAATATAGGGATTCTATTCTATGAGGCAGTGAAGAGGTGAGGGGTGCAAGGACCCACACTGGAGGGTGAATCAGATGACAAAGGATGCCCCTTCACTTCCTGAAGAAGGGCTAATGCCCGAAACGTCGATTCTCCTGGCGTAGGTTAGGTAGAAATGCAGGTTGATAGGGTAGGGGTGTGAGGAGCCCTTCAGAGAGGCAGTATGGGCTGAATTGCTTCCTTCCACAATATAGGGATTCTATTCCATTCTATGAGGCAGTGAAGAGGTGAGGGGTGCAAGGACCCACACTGGAGGGTGAATCAGATGGCAAAAGATGCCCCATACTCACAGGTGTATGGTGTCTACTTTTATGTTAAATACAGCGGGTGTTTATGTTAAATGTTTTGCAATTCTACACCAGCAAATTGAATTAAGTGAAAGTCAGACTTAACTTTTACCATGTAGATGGATTTGATGTCAATTAAATCAATTTAATACTTTCCTTCTGACCTCATCTTGCCAAGTGTTGTCTTAAAAGCCTTCAAAGAATTTTGACAAGCCCACATGGGACTACATGTGAAAAGCTTTCTGATTCAGATCACAGCGGGGACTGTTTTCCTCCCAGATTACAAAGTTAGCTATTTGATACATCCTTAAACATAGAGCACTCAGAACATGTGCTGAGGGGTAGCTAGCACCATGGGACACACAAAGACCATCTAAAGCAAGGCTCTTATTGTGTAACAAAGATGGCTCCAGATTTGATGCTAAATTGCTCCTTAGTTATGCTTGTAAAGAGTCAGGGATAATCTCAGTCTCTTGATTTAGAATATTGGAGAACTTCAGAGTGACGTTTCATGATTTAGGGCATAAATTTTCTGTTTTTTGTAAATGCCAGCAGGTGCATTTATAATGGGGATAGTGAATGGAATGGTGTGAAAGATTGATATCGATTTGATAACTTCTTGCCCTTTTTGTATGTACAGTAACATGCTGAGAATTGATATAAAATGTGTAGTTTGAATGTACAATGTAAATTTGACATAGGTTTGTTTCCACTCTAAATCAGAATATTTTGTACTTTTGACCACTCATGCATTATTTAGAAATATTAAAAATTAAATGAAATAAGATATACTGTACTGTATCTAAAAGGTATTGATTGAAGGGACTGCAATTACATTCCTGTGCCCAGTAGGTATATTAGATTAGATTCCCTACAATGTGGAAACAGGCCCTTCGGCCCAATAGCTCCACACTGATCCTCCGAAGAGTAACCCACCCAAACCCCTTTTCCCTCTGACTAATGCACCTAATTGACAACTTAAGCATGGCTAATTCACCTGAGCTGCACATCTTTGGACTGTGGGAGGAAACCAGAGCACCTGGAGGAAACCCACGCAGACACGGGGAGAATGAGCAAACTCCACACAGACAAGGTTGGAATCAAACCCGGGACCCTGGTGCTGTGAAGCAACAGTGCTAACCACCTGAGCTACGATGCCACCTTGAATAGCTCCAGATATTACACCTGTTGTTCAGATCATAAGAGTACAGGAATAAACATCTGACTAACTTCAGAGTAAACAAGAAGATCATGAATCGTTAAAATGAGTGAATTAAAAAGGACAACACAAAATAAAGATACAGTCTGAGACTCCTCTCTTCAGGTGGAGTTCTGACTGGATGGCTATTTCTTTAAATTCAACCCAACGTATTTCCCTGGGTTTGGTACTCATTGGAAATACATGGTGTGCGCCCAATGAGGCCCCCTTTCCTTTAACTAAGACACCTGTTTCCCCATTCAATTAGATCATTTATCCAATGCAGTTCCCTAAATATTTCATCATGTCCTTACCTAATAAAAAACAGCTTTCAATTAACTTAGTCCCACAGCTTTATACCATCCTTTTTCTGTGGCCTACCATGACCTTTCCAGGTAGCAATAATTAGTGGGAAGGTAACCCATAGCAAAACGTGCCTGACTACCATTGCCAGCATTTGCATGTCACATGGTGAAGAAGTGGTTAATGGTAGCATTTGAGGGGCAAATCTTTATGATTTGGCAAATCTAAATTTGCTCTCAATTTCTTTTATGATCCTACCCAGTTTCTTAAAATATAGATTTGAGATCGAGAAAGAACTGAATTCCAGATTTGAGGTGAGAGTGACAGTACTCGACATCAAGGCTGCATTCAACTGAGTGTGACATCAAAGAGCCCTCAGAAAACTGGAATCAATTTAGGGGCGGCACGGTGGTTCAGTGGTTAGCACTGCTGCCTCACAGCACCAGGGTCCCAGGTTCAATTCCAGCCTTGGGTGACTGTGTCTGTGTGGAGTTTGCACATTCTCCCTGTGTCTGCGTGGGCTTCCTCCGGGTGCTCCGGTTTCCTCCCACAGTCCAAAGATGTGCAGGTTAGGTGAATTGGCCATGCTAAATTGCCTGTAGTGTTAGGTGCATTAGTCAGAGGGAAATGGGTCTCAGTGGGCTATTCTTCGCAGGGTCAGTGTGGACTGGTTGGGCTGAAAGCCTATTCCCACACTGTAGGGAATCTAATCTAATCTCCGCTGGATGGAGACATACCTGGCACTGAGCAGGATGGTCGTGTTTGTTCGAGGTCAGTCATCTCTGCTGGATTTCCTCAGGGTCGTGTCCTAGGCCCAACCATCTTCAGCTGCTGATTTTCCCTCCATCATAAGGTCAGATATGGGGATGTTTGCTGATGATTGCACAATGTTCAGCACCATTCGTGACTCCTCAGATACTGAAGCAGTCTGTGTCCAAATGCAACAAGATTTGGACAATATCCAGGCTTGGCCTGACAAGTGGCAAGTAACATTTGCACCACACAAATGCCAGACTATGACCATCACTAATAAGAGACAATCTAACCATTGACATTTAATGGTGTTACCATGACTGAATCCCCCATGATCAACACCCTTGGGGTTATCGTTGACCAGAAACCCAAATGGACTCACCACATAAATACAATAGCTACAAGTGCAGGTCAGAGGTGGGGAAAACTGTGGTGGGTAACTCACCTCCTGCTCCCCATCTACAAGGCACAAGTCAGGAGTGTGATGGAATACCCCCCACTTGCCTGGCTGGGTGCAGCTCCAACAACACTCAAGAAGCTTGACACCATCCAGGTCAAAGCAGCCCGCTTGATTGCACCACATCCACAAACATCCACTCTCTCCATGACCGCCGTTCAGTAGCGGCAGTGTGTACTATCTATAAGATACACTGCAGAAATTCACCAAAGATCCTCAGACAGCACCTTCCAAACCCATGACCACTTCCATCTAAAAAGGTAAAGGCAGCAGATACTTGGGAACACTACCGCCTTCAAGTTCCCCTCCAAGCCGCTTACTATCCTGACTTGGAAATATATCACCATTCCTTCACTGTTTCTGGATCACAATCCTGGAATTCTCTCCCCAACGGCATTGTGGGTCAACCCACAGCAGGTGGACAGTTCAAGAAGGCAGCTCACCCCCACCTTCTCATGGGCAACCAGGGACGGGCAATAAATGCAGCAATGCCCATGGCCCACAAATCAGTAAAAAAAAAGACAGCATGGCACATTGTTTTACACTTGCAGATGATACACAGAATCATTGAATTCTTACAGTTCAGCTCACTGTGTCTGCACTGACTCTCTGAAGGTGCCATTCCTCCATCCATTCTCCCCACAGCACTGCATGCTTTTCTTTTGCAGATAATAATCCAATCTGATGATGTTGCACAAACTTGGCTGAAGATTTGAGGACACTATCATGAGATCATCCCAGCTTCCTGAAATGTCTAACTAGCCAATGGTACTTGTACGTATTGTTATCACACCACAAAATACAGCTTGTTGTTAAGATAACTGCCTCTTGTTAAGGTTCAGGCGTGGTTCATCCTTTACCATGATAACTGAGTAGACCCTTAGTTGCAGTATAGAAAGGAGGACTGTGGTCTCCACTTCCTCAAATTTGTATGCTGCTTGGATACACCTTGGAGTACTATTTGACCGTCTGGGGAGTAGAGATCCCTGGTGGAGGACCCTCTGTAAATGGATCCTCCCCTTTTCCATTTGAGATCTGGGTGGAGGGTGTTGCATGCAGCAGTCCCAAACTGTCATCACTCAAGTAGGTACCCTGAGGGCCAGGCCACATGTGGATTTTCTGGTCTGGAAGAAGCAGTGTTCCATATTTACGTGGAATGTTTTTATTTGCAGATCCTCTTTAGCTTTTTTTGAAGGTGCTGTTCCTCAATGTTTGATCGCTCTTCAGTCGCTTGTTCCTGATCTACAGGCACACTGTGCGGGAGGGGTGGGGAAAGTCAGAGCACCTCTTCATGGGTCTGCTCCTGGGCCTGGCCAAAGTGACTATTAATAGATGCAGGCAGTGAATTGTCGGGGGATCAATGTGCCTGACTGTCTGCCCCTCTTTCACAGTTACATCCACACTCGGGTGTGTACATCAGAGAGATCATGCAGTGCTCACCAGCACTGACCACTATGGGCTGGTCCCTGGATTAAACTTGATTTAGTAAGTTTCTATTTCCCCATGTAAGTTTCTGTTAACCATTAATTTGCATTTTAATCTTAGTGCCCTATTGTTTCACCTAATTTTGTTTGGTTTAAAAGAGCATTAATGAGGATTGGTGACTGCACTCTATTCCAACCATGTCCTAACATTAAATGGTTCATCCCAAAAACATAAAACATACAGAAGTGTTTCTCATCCCGGGATTCATTCTGTTTTCTCCACCTTCTCTATTCCTGCACACATTCTTTACATATGAACCATTCCCTATCCACCATCAATCCTTTAGAAAGGTTCCCTAATCCCTCCTTGCCAATTCAGGCCTCATACCTTCATTATTCCCTTTATTTAGATTAATACCACAGTTCTGGTTTCAACTACATCTTTCTCCATTTTAATAAGGGATTCTATCATATTGTGGTTGCTCTTTCCCAAGGGATCTGCATTAGAATGTTAGTTAATCTTTTCCCATTGAGCAGTACTCAGTCTCTGATAGATGATTAACCATTACATACATAGTCCAGGAAATCCTCCTCCACAATATCATTGCTGGTTTGATTTGTCCAATCCATGGGTAAATTAAAGTCACCTATGGTACAATAAGCCCTTCCTGAAGAAGGGCTTATGCCCGAAACGTCGATTCTCCTGCTCCTTGGATGCTGCCTGACCTGCTGCGCTTTTTCAGCAACACATTTTCAGCTCTGATCTCCAGCATCTGCAGCCCTCACTTTCTCCTATGGTACAATAGAACCCAAATTCCATACATCTCTGATTTCTAGTTTGAGGTCTTCTCTTACATCTCCACTATGGTTTGAAGGTCTCTATGCAATGCCCAAAAATGTTTTCAGCCCCTTGATGTTTATGATCTCTAGCTGAAAATGTGTTGCTGGAACAGCGCAGCAGGTCAGGCAGCATCCAGGGAACAGGAGAATCGACGTTTTGGGCATAAGCCCTTCTTCAGGAGAGGCCAAACACCAGCTCGCAGATACCTCCTCCTACTGCCCCCTTGACCAAGACCCCACCCCCCACCACCAAACCATCATCTCCCAGACCATCCAAAACTTTCTCCTCGTTTCTGATCTCCACCCATGGGAGATTCCACATCATTATTTTCCAAGCCAATATCCTTTCTTACTATTGCATTGATTTATCTTTTACTCCTTATCCCTTGCCAATCCTTCCTAAGTAATGAAAAAATCTGGATATGCAATTCCCATCCTTCATAATCCTGAAGTCATGCCTCTGTAATTGCAACTATGTCATAAATGTATAGATATATATTTGTGCTTGAGAGTTTAAGCTCAGAAGCAGTTACCCAGGGATTTGGTGAAGCCACACCCTGGAGTACTGCATGGAGATTAAGTCTCCCTACCTAAGAAAGGATATACTTGCCATAGAGGGAGAGCAGCACAGGTTCACTGGGGTGATACTGGGGATGGCAGGACTGTCCCATGAGAAGTGATTCAGACAATCATAGAATCATTCAGCAAATAATTCATTTGGCTCATTGAGACTATACCACAAAAAAAAGGGTGAGGTTGGTTTGATGGGCACGACATTCACTAGAATTGAAAAGGATGAGAGCAGATCAGATTGAAACATATATAAAAAATTGTAACAAGGCGAGACAGATTTGATGCAGGGAGGTTGTTTCCCCTGGTGAAGTAATCTAGAACTAGGGGGCACAGTCTTGGGTTAAGGGGGAGACCATTTAGGACCAAGATCAGGAAACATTTTTTCACTCCGAGAGTAGTGAACCTGTGAAATGCTCTACTGCAGAAGGCTGTGGAGGCCAAGTCACTGAATGTATTCAAGAAAGAGATAGATACATCTTAGATTTCAAAGACATTGGAGGGTATGGGGAGAAAGTGGAAATATGGCATTGGGATAGAGGTCCAGCCAGGAGCAGACTGAATTATAAAAAGGTTCAAAGATCCAAATGGCCTACTCCTCTCCTAGCTTCTCTGATTCTATATTTATTCATTAATATCTAATCCAGTGCACAGTTAAATTAGTATAATTATTAGGAAATTATACATCTACACATAACAATCTAAAGTACCCTGGCTTTCAGTGAATAAATCCTCAAATTATTAATTGGCCTGAATAGAAGCAATGAACCTTCTCAATGGGTGAAATAAGAATTAAATATCCATTTGGCTATTTCGTAACTTTCACACTCTTATTAGAAGGCTTGATTAAACTTTGTTGTCAAGCACAACAGAAAGAATCATGTAATTAAACAGAAATTTTTGCTTCAATAAGGTGCTGAACCAATGAACCGTTGCCTGCATAGATCCCCTGCACCTGTTGTATTTCAGAGAAACATCACATAATTTTATTGTGACATTTATAAACTTGGTTTATTTTTACTGAGGGAACAGAATTGAAATTAATCATTTTCATTTTTTTAGCCCACCTTCAATCATTACTTTTCAAACTGTGTTCTATTTACACCCCATTTCAAGGCTTGAAAATTGTCACAAACTCTCAGTAACAAGTATCGAAGCAGGTGAAGGGAGACCTGTGTTAGTGAATGAGGGGAGACCTGTGTTAGTGAATAAGGGAGACTTGTGAGAGTGAGCGAGGGGAGACCTGTATTAGTGAGTGAGGGGCGATCTGTGTTAGTGGGTGACCTGTGAGAGTTAGTAAGGGGTGAGATTTGAGAGTGGGTGAAGGGCGACCATGATGAGTGGTGCTAAAAGCACACTGGGAGAAAGCCTTTAAAGCAGGGGGCTAGATTAAGAGTTCTACTGTAACTTGGTCAGAGCTCCACGGTTGCCATTACAGACTTGGAGCTTGCGACTCCACACTTTAATCTCTTCATCCTGACCTTGGAAGGGTCTGCCTTCGAACAACAGAATTTGTGTCCAAGGTTTCATTTTGCTGACCAAAAACATAAGGAGTCACCTATACTGACACTGAAGATGTAACATCCAGCTGTTAAGCTAGATAGCTAACAAATACAGAACCAACTTCCCCAGAGATTGGTTCCTCTGAGAAAATGTCTCACTGGTGACTCACTTGGTGCTATTAGAGGGCCTGATGGCCCTCACTTGCCTGAAAAGATATATCAGGAATGTCTTTACACTGGGACCAGTGAACTGATGGTGCCTATTGTTTTAAACATCCTGGTGATTCCATTTAATTTCTGAGCTTTCCACAGAGGGTTAGATAGGGTGGACAGTGACAGCCTTTTCCCTTGGATGGTGATGGCTAGCATGAAGGGACATAGCTTTAAATTGAGGGGTGATATTTATAGAACAGATGTCAGAGGTAGTTTCCTTACTCAGAGAGTAATAGGGGTGTGGAACGCACTGCCAGCAACAGTAGTAGACTCACCAACTTTAAGAGCATTTAAATGGTCATTGGATAAACGTGTGGACGAGAATGGAATAGTGTAAGGTCCACAGGTTGGCACAACATTGAGGGCAGAAGGGTGTGTACTGTGCTTTTATGTTCCATGTTCTGTGTTCTATCTCTGATAATCCAGGATGCCAGAAAATGTAGCAACAGCCTGGAACAAGATTCTTACACCTGATCAACTCAATTTTTCAATATCATATTTCTGTAACACGAATGCTCATTTGGATAAAAATAACTCAGAATAGATGAAACCCAATTACTAATTAGCTGCCTGCAGCAGAGCTATATTGGCAGTCTGGTTATTTATTTATACTATTGGAAACAGTATCAACAAGCCAGGAAGGCAGTTGATAAGATTTTAGTCCAACGATAAAGGTTGGCTCTTCTAATCTGGCAGTTATTCTTGTTTGAGAATTAAAGAAAGAGTGGATTGTGGGAAGAGGGCAGCATTGAACAGGCAAATGCCCATTTCTTTTCTGAGGCGTATGTAAGGTTTCCTAATGTACAAGAGACTGCATCATGACTAGCAAATACCAAGTTGAAATAAACTCAAACGAATTACAGTTTCAGCTGGAAGATATGTTTGGGGTCCTGGAACAAGGGAAATGGTGAAGGGGGAATTGTTGCAGTTCTTATGCTTTCTCAAGAATTGAGTTTTTTGAAGAAGTAACAAAGAAGATTAATGAGGGCAGAGCAGTAGACATGATCTATATGGACTTCAGTAAGGCATTTGACAAGGTTCCCCATGGGAGACTGAATAGCAAGGTTAGATCTCATGGAACACAGGGAGAACGAGCCATTTGGATACAGAACTTGCTCAAAAGTAGAAGACAGAGGGTGGTGGTGGACGGTTGTTTTTCAGACTGGAGGTCTGTGACCAGTGGAGTGCCACAAGGATTGGTGCTGGGCCCTCTACTTTTTGTCATTTACATAAATGATTTGGACACGAGCATAGGACGTACAGTTAGTAATTTTGCAGATGACACCAAAATTGGAAGTGCAGTGGACAGCGAAGAGAGTTACCTCAGATTACAACAGGATCTGGACCAGATGGGCCAATGGGCTGAGAAGTGGCAGGTGAAGTTTAATTCAAATAAATGTAAGGTGCTGCATTTCGGGAAAACAAATCTTAGCAGGACTTATACACTTAATAGTAAAGTCCTAGGGAGTGTTGCTGAACAAAGAGACCCTGGAGTGTAGGTTCATAGCTCCTTGAAAGTGGAGTCACAGGTAGATAGGATAGTGAAGAAGGCATTTGGTATGCTTTCCTTTATTGGTCAGAGTATTGAGTACAGGAGTTGGGAGGTCATGTTGCGACTGTACAAGACATTGGTTAGGCCACTGTTGGAATATTATCTGCAATTCCAGTCTCCTTCCTATTGGAAAGATGTTGTGAAACTTGAAAAGGTTCAGAAATGATCTACAAGGATGTTGCCAGGGTTGGAGGAATTGCACCATAGGGAGAGGCTGAACAGGCTGGGGCTGTTTTCTCTGGAGTGTCAGAGGCTGAGGGTTGACCTTATAGAGGTTTATAAAATCATGAGGGGCATGGATAGGATCAATAGACAAAGTCTTTTCCCTGGGGTGGGGGAGTCCAGAACTAGAGGGCATAAGTTTAGGGTGAAAGGGGAAAGATATAAAAGAGACCGAAGGGGCAACCTTTTCATGGCAGAGAGTGGAACGTGTATGGAATGAGCTACCAGAGAAAGTGGTGGAGGCAGGTGCAATTGCAACTTTTAAAAGGCATCTGGATGGGTATATGAATAGGAAGGGTTTGGAGGGATATGGGCCGGGTGCTGGCAGATGAGACTAGATTGGATTTGGATATCTGGTCGGCATGGACAGGTTGGACCAAAGGGTCTGTATCCGTGCTGTACATCTCTATGACTCAATGACTCTAAGTGATGTTGCAGTTGTACAAGATGCTGGTGAGGCTGCACTTGGAGTAATGTCATTAAACTGGAAAGAGTGCAGAAGAAATTTACAAGGATGCTGCCAGGATCTGAGTTATAGGGAGAGGTTGGACAAGCTAGGACCCTTTTCTTTAGAGCATAGGTGATTGAAGGGGGATCTTATAGAAGTGTCTAAGGTCATGAGAGGCATGGACAGGGTGAATGCACTCAGTCTTTTTCCCAGATTGTTGAATCAAAGACAAAAGGGCATCAATTTAAGGTTAGAGGTGAAAGAATAAAAGGGAACCTGAGTGGCAATGTTTTTACACAGAGTATGGAATGAGCTGCCAATGGAAATGGCTGAGGTGGGTACATTAACAACATTTAAACGGGTTTGGACAAATACATGGATAGGAAAGGATGAGAAGGATATGAGCCAATAGCAGGGAAATGGGGTTCGTATGGATGGATATTTTAGTCAGAATGGACTAGTTTTGGCCAAAGGGCCTGTCTCCATGCCGTGGAACTCTATGACTCTCTGACTGTGCAACGACTTGACTATGAACCTTTTACAAATTTTTATAGATGCACCACAGATAGCATCTAGTCCGGATAAGTCACGACTTGGTATGGCAAGACCGCAAGAAATTATAGAGAATTGTGAATGTAGCCCAGTCCATTACATAAACCAGCCTTCCATCCATTGACTCCGCCTACATTTCCTGCTGCCTCAGGAAAGTAGCCAACATAATCAAAGACCCCTCCCACCCGATTATACTCTCTTCCATAGGGCACAAAGTACAAAAAATTGAAATCAAATACCAACAGATTCAAGAATAACCTCTTCCCTACTGTTATCCGACTTATGAATGGACCTCTCAAATATGAGAGTTGATATTTATCTGCACCTTCTCTGCATTCTGTTCTATGACACCAGTGTACTCATGGAAGGTATGACATATCTGTTATCATGCAAAACAATACACTTCACTGTATCTCGGTACATGGGACAATAATATATCAAATCAAATCAAATAGGAGCTCAGGTCTAAAGATTATTAAACTTGATATTGAGTCCAAAAGGCTGTAGGGTATAGAGGAAAATGAGGTGCTGTTCTTCCAGCTTGCACTGAGCTTCACTGGAGCACCGCAGCAAGCCTGAGATACAAATGTTAGCCAGGGAACAGGCTGGTGTGTTAAAATGGTAATCAACTGGATGCTCAATATTTTTTTGTAGACAGAACATAGGTGTTCTACAAAGTGATTGTTCAGTCTGCATTTCATCTTCCCAATGTAGAGTAGACCACATTGTGAGCAGTAAATACAGTAGACTGGATTGAGTGAAGTGCAGGTAAAGCGCTGCTTCACTTGGAAGGTGGATCTGGGACCTCAGGTAGTGAGGAGGGAGGAAGTCAATGGGCAGGTGTTGCACCTTCTGTGATTGCAGGGGAAAGTGCCGTGGGGCTGTGGGGACATGTTTGAGTTGGCAGATGGTGAAACTTAAATTCAATAAATATCTGGAATTAGGAATTGAATGATGACTATAAATCCATAGTTTAGAAAAACCCATCTGATTCACTAATGTCCTTTACAGAAGGAAACGGCTGGTCTGGCCTATGTGTGAGTCCAGACCCACAGCAATGTGGTTGGCTCTTAATTGTCCTCTGGCAATGAGGGATGGGCAATGAATGGTGGCCAAGCCAGTGATGCCCTGATCCTATGAATTAAGCTTTTAAAAAACCCTCATCAGTGGTGCAATTGGGCTTGAGTATATCTTTCTTGGGAAATCCTGTGGTTGGAGAGAAGGAACTGCTCATCACTGCCAGGACCTTCCTGATGTCTGGCCTCTACCGTCATATTTAAAGCCCATCTGTACACCATGACAAACCAGGCACTCAGCTGTTAACACTTGACTGTTATCACTGAGGTTATGACCTAGGTGAACAGACAGGACCCCGGTAGTGCTGAGGGACTGGGTAGTGAAAAGGAGAACAGTTCTTTCTCCTGCTGATCAGCACAGGAGGCCATGTCACTGGACACAGCCAGAATCCAGCCCAGGACAGTGCTGGGTCCTGGGCGAAGAGGGACACCAAGCACTATTAGAAAAAGATCAATGTCCATTTGTGCTCTGCAAGGGGCAATGCCACCATCTTCTCTCTGCTGCCTCACACTCACAGTGGCAACATTCACTCTAACTCTGGCACTCACACACTTCTCACTGAGGTTCGTGGGCTATCCCTTCATGTTCGCACACTCCATGACTACTCAAGGGCTCTCACCCACCTTGTTCTCCCAACCTACCAAGCTTGCATGCCATCTGCGCTTCCTCCTCACTCACTGTGCACAATTCACCCTCCCTCCACTGTTCTTGCATCCCCACTAACTGCCCTCCAACCATCGTTGTCACTCTCAACCCTTCCATCGTCTCATTACTGGGTAGCCTGGAGTGGTGTCTCCACAGCAGCCCGAATGGCTTACCTGTAACCCCCAGACTGCTAACCTGCAGGATTGAGTGTGGCTCACTCCCTGGATGTGAATCCCCATTGTCGTGAAAGGACCAAATACTTGACTGGCCATGTCCAAACCCCTGGACTGGGATAGAATGAGCCCTTGACTGTGTGAGTACAGCCCCTGACTGATCATAGACCTCCCCTTCATCCCTGCAAAGACTACTCTGTTTTGAATTACAGTCAGGAGCATTTGTTTAAAGCACATGAAGTGTGTGTGTGTACCAAGGAAGCTGCTGGCACATGCTGCAGCTCTGGCGCTGTGCCATACACTGACATATTCATTCCACCTGGAGTGTTCAGCTCTCCCTGCCTGCTTCTCCCTCCGCACTTACAAAGCAACGTGAGCCACACAGGCTGGCAGGCTAACAGCCATCAGATACATCAACGTGTGCATGTGTCTCAGTGGCACACCAGTCCTAATTGACACTGAGCTCCAAAGTGTAGTGTTCAAGGGCTGGAGTGGAGTGTGAGTCGGTCTGATGGATGGAGGGCAGTTAGTGGGGATGCAAAAGCAGGCGAGAGGGTGAGCTGTCCCCAGGAATGGGTGGGAGGGCAGGTAGGGTAAACAGCTGTGATGAGACTGGTGGTTTGCTGATGTCCACTTGTGTGGATGAAGAGTCGAAAAGGATGGCGACCATGGAGTTCACCGAGATGATGTGGTGAAGATACAGTGCAACGAAGCCGGTGACAAGCATTCAGTGAGTTGCAGTCACCCAGTCCCCTCTCGGATTTACATTGTGTGTCCAGTTACTGGGTGGAGAAGGGCAGAAATGGAAGAGATACAAAAGCAAGTCTGGTTGGGTTTTAATAAGATAGAGGTGCATAGACAAATTAGTCACCACTCAGAGATTCTGATGCTGTCATTTCATAGAATCCCCTAAAGTGTGGAAGCAGGCTATTCAGCCCATCGAATCCACACCAAATCCCCAAAGAGCATCCAACCCAGCCCTCTTCCTTACATTTCTCAATGGCTAACCCACCTAGCCTGTACATTACTGGACACTATCAACAGTTTAGCACAGCCAATCCACCCTGACCTGCACATCTTTGGACTGTGGGAGGAAACCCACATAGACATAACGAGAATTTGCAAACTCCACACAGAGAGTCACCCGAGGGTGGAACTGAACAGGTACTGTGAGGAAGCAGTGCTAACCACTGCACCACCTTGCCACTCTTTAAAATCTGAGAAGAAAATGTTTCTTGACATTGAGATAATTTTCATTCACAGCTTTTTTTCCCCACCCTCCATGCCATTACTCGCATCCCACCAGGGCAGTGGATATTGTGCCCCCTCTGACTGAAATCAAAATCCCTTTATAAAAGATCAAACTTTTCTCAGATTCAACCGTCCATCAGCATTGTAGCCAGTAGCTCATGAATTGGATATTGGGAAATTGATTTAGATAAGTATACTCCACCTGAAATACAAACAACTCTACTTTTCCAAGGACCATTCTATGCAGGGCCCGAGCTGAAGTAGTGTCTGCCTTCCTTCAGCCGATGACATTGACCTCCTCAATCTGCCAGTGTCGAGGCTCAGCTTTGGGTGATGGAGTCTTCGTTAAGTGATGGGGCTCACCAACAGATCTGCTCTCTGGTGAAGGTGACCTTGAGGACAGCAAAACAATTAGACAGCATATTTTCCTTTTAAAACAGCACTACCAATGAGGTCAAATCCTTAAATGCCTTATTTGATTCATAGAAAAACATTTTAATCCTTTCATCCATTAACAATGGTTACCAGGATTTAACTAAGTGCACTGTATGAAGGGCTCTCCTATCTCCATCACCATGTCTCCACTGAGTATTTGTTTTATTCCCTTCAGCTGAATTCAGGATAATTTTAAAAATACCGGCTGTGACTGGAATGACAGAGGTGAAACAGCGGTTTCTGGTTTAAGTGTATTAGATGAGTCTGTCCCTGCAGAGTAAATGAAACGCCCAGGTGACTCAAGCTTGAATGTTGCAGATTATTTTATCATGGAACAAATAGCTGTAAAACTAACAAGATACCGCGGCTGCAATGATTAAGATGTGAAGAAATAACATCAATTTTCATTGAGGGAAGACACTTCACGAGTTGACAATCACCACAAATATTGATAATTAGTGCCTCTCCACCGTAATCCTTGAAAAACAGGCCCTGCCAACATTGACCTGAGCATAAAAATGCATTTGGAACTTGTCCTGTAAATAGGGGCGGATTTTACCACCAGGCTGCTTTTCTTTTCACATACGTGTCCTGTTAATTAGATTAGATTTGATTCCGTACAATGCAGAAACAGGCCTTTCAGCCCAACCAGTCTACACCGACTCTCCGAAGACTAACCCACCCAGACCTATTTCACTCTGATTAATGCACGTAGCACACTACGGGCAATTTCCCATGGCCAATTCACCTGAGCTGCACATCTTTGGACTGTGGGAGGAAACCAGAGCACCCGGAGGAAACCCACGCAGACACGGGGAGAATGTGCAAACTCCACACAGACAGTCACCCACGGCTGGAATCAAACCCGGGTCCCTGGTGCGTGAGGCAGCAGTGCTAACCACTGAGCCACCGTGCCACCCCATGTTGGCATTTATGCTGTAGGCATGGAAGGAAACATTTAGAAAGGGAAATTTGTAATTGTGGAAACTCTTTTATGTGGACGTGGGAGGTTTCTTGTGACTAGAGAAGTCCCAGGCAGACAAAAAGCATGTTTATGTCTGTTTTCCATTGTTTGTTTTACCTGAAACAGGGAAGTAGTCTGAAGGCAGGGGCTACAGTTCCAGTGGATTCAGTCAGGCATCCAGGTTGAGGAGGGTCACTCAGAGTCTGGCTTGAGGAGGGTTACTCAGCTACCGGCTTGAGAAGGATCACACAGCATCCGGCTTGAGTAGGGTCACTCAGACAGCCGGCTTGATGAGGGTTACTTCGGTGTCTGGCTTGAGAAGAATCACTCAAGTGTCTGGCTTGAGGAGGGGCATGCAGGTGTCTGGCTTGAGGAGGGTCACTCAGCGTCTGGCTTGAGAAGGGTTACTCAGCTACCGGCTTGATGAGGGTCACTCAGCGTCCGGCTTGAGAAGAGTCACTCAGACAGCCGACTCAGTGTCCAGCTCAAGGTGTGTCATTCAGGCATCTCACTTGATGGAGGCATCATTCTGCACCAAATATGGATGAATAGGTGACTGCCCCATTCTTACCAAGTGCCATGGGAGTAGTGGAAGGGGAGCTGATAATTGACCTGTTTTACTAATTGGTCACAAAATATAGTTGCCATGGCCATTGAGTCCTGGAGTGGGGCACAAAGACAGAGATTCAAGCTCAGACAGTGTTAAGGCAGCATTCGCTGTTCTAGTGTGAGAGGGAGAAACATCTGTCACCTCATAGTCATAGAGGTCTACAGAATGGAAACAGGTCCTTCAGCCCAATATGTCCATGCCACCCAGTTTTCACAATTAATCTGTGCATTTTCCTGCATTTGATCCATATCCCTCCATACCTATCCCTTCCATGTACCTGTCTAAATGTTTCTTAAATGACAAAATTGTACTCACTTCCACCACTATCTCAGACACTCACCAAATTCTGTGTGGAAAAAAAAATTGGCCATCTGGACCCGTTGCCCCTCTCATCTTAAACCTATGCCCTCTAGTTTTAGACTCCCCTACCCTGGGGAAAAGCTGTTAGCTATCTACCTTACCTATGCCTCTCGTGATTTTACAGAGCTCTATAAGGTCAAGACTGTATGATAGAGTTCAGTATACTGAGCTGCCTATCTTAGAGAGCTTACTCTAGAATTGAGGCAGTAATGGAGAGATGTTCTACATCGGGAGCCAAGTGGTTCCAGCATTGGTGGAGCATTTGCAGCAACCTCCCAATACGGAGACTTCAATAGTTTTCAGCTTCTGACCTCATTAGCATTTTTCAAAAGTCTCTGGAATGTTCTCCTGCAGCAGCAACTGCCAAGAACAGGGTGCAACAGGCGATGAGGTAAGGCCAATTAGACATGGCCAAATGCCAATGGTGGCAGATGGAAACAGGCTCGGAGCAACTGCCAAGAACACTTGGAATGGCACTCCTGCTGCTCCTGGTCCTTAAAGCTCTGAGAAACATTGCATTTATTGGACAGGGCTTCAAGGGTCCCTTTAGCCATTCAGTCCTCTCTCCTCCCCAGTTTTCTATGAGATTTGCAATCACCAGGAAGGAAGTAACACAAATACAGCCACAGAGAACAATTTTGTAATGTGCCTTAAGGGGATGTGTAGAGCAATAAAATCAGATTAACAATTGGCAATTTATTTTGAAAAGCCCTAAGTCTGAAAGGTCTGTATTTAGAATATGATTATAGTTGTATGAAATTGCAATAGAAATGTGCTTTTGGAGTTTTATAGAATCCTGTGGTGCAGAAACAGGTCATTCACCCCTTTGAGTCCACACCAATCCTCCCAGTTAGTCCCTGTAACCTTGCATTTCCCATGGTTAATCTACCTCATCTGCACATCCCTGAACACTACGGACAATCCACCTAACCTGCGCATCTTTGGACTCTGAGAGGAAATTGGAGCACAGACAGGAAAGCCATGCAGACGTGAGGGGAAAGTGCAAACTCCACACAGACAGTCACCCGAGGCTGGAATTGAACGCAGGTCCATGGCACTGTGAAGCAACAGTGCTAACCACTGAGCCAGCAGTGCTAACCACTGAGCCACTAACCTCCACAGCTATTTTAATTACATTTCTACCCAATTTTCTAGGATTCAGTGCCATTCTCTGTCTCTTCATTGCCTGTATACTCAAGGCCATTTTCTATAATGTGTTTCTAGATTTGTGAGAAGATTTGTAGCTCGGGTGCTCGTTGCTGTGGTTCTGTTCGCTGAGCTGGGAATTTGAGTTGCAGACGTTTTGTCCCCTGTCTAGGTGACATCCTCAGTGCTTGGGAGCCTCCTGTGAAGCTCTTCTGTGATGTTTCCTCCAGGTCCAGGTCGATGTGACATCAACCTGGACCTAATATACCGGCCACTGCAACGGACAGCTGAAACTGACAACTGGAAGCGGCAGGGACAAACCACTATAAATGCCGGAGGAAAGATCACAGAAGCGCTTCACAGGAGGCTCCCAAGCACTGAGGATGTCACCTAGACAGGGGACAAAACGTCTGCAACACAAATTCCCAGCTCGGCGAACAGAACCACAATAATGTGTTTCTCCTCAGCCAAGAAACTCCCTCCACTCTGGTTTATAGGGCTCACATCTTCCACCATCCAAGTTGAACCTTGTTAGTGTATCCCTTGATCTTAGTTTGCACCCCACTAGTCTCTATATTGGAGAGACATTGTCTGTTTCCTCCATCATCATACCAAATTCTAGCTAATCTTTCTATCTTTCTGAAGAAACTGTTCCTTCTACAATGTTCTGGTTCACTTTTCCATGATGTACAGCACTCATTTCTTTCCACGGGATCTTCTTAGAGTCATAGCAATGTACAGCATGGAAACAGAAACAGACCCTTCGGTCCAACCCGTCCATGCCGACCAGATATCCCAACCCAATCTAGTCCCACCTGCCAGCACCCGGCCCATATCCCTCCAAACCCTTCCTATTCATATACCCGTCCAAATGCCTCTTAAATGTTGCAATTGTACCAATCTCCACCACTTCCTCTGGCAGCTCATTCCATACACGTACCATCCTCTGCATGAAACAGTTGCCCCTTAGGTCTCTTTTATATCTTTCCCTTCTCACCCTAAACCTATGCCCTCTAGTTCTGAACACCCCACCCCAGGGAAAAGACTTTGTCTATTTATCCTATCCATG